>NW_020175190.1:642822-686291 GCF_003031525.2 Neophocaena asiaeorientalis asiaeorientalis
GGGAAGTCCTTATCTTTTTTTTTTTTTTTTTGTAATTGTTCATGCTTTGGTGTCATATCTAAGAATCCATTGCTAAACCAAACGTCACCAAGATTTACCCCTATGCTTTCTTTCAAGAGTTTTATGGTTCCATTTTGAGCTAATATTTGTATATGACATGAGATAAGGCACCAACTTCATTCTTTTGCATGTGGAAATCCAGTTGTTCCAGAACCATTTGTTGAAGAGACTAATATTTCCCCATTGAATGAAAATAGTACTCCTCTGGAAAATCAATTGGCCATAGATGTATGGGTTTAATTTCTGGACTCTCGATTCTGTTTCATTGGTCTATATGTCTATCCTTATGCCAGTGTCACACTGTTTAGATTACTGTAGCTTTGTAGTAAGTTTTGAAATCAGTTGTGAGTCCTCCAACTTTGATCTTCCTTTTTAAGATTATTTTGGCTATTTGGAGCCTCTTGCAATCCCATATGAATTTGAGGATGGGTTTTTTTCATTTCTGAAAAAAAGGTTGCTAGAGTATTGATAGAGATTGTGTTGAATCTGTAAATCACTTTGGGTAGTATTGCCATCTTAACAATTTGAAGTCTTCTAATCCATTAACATGGATGTTATTCCATTTAGTTAGGTCTTCCTTAATTTCTTTCACAGATGTTTTAGAGTTTTCAGTGTACAATATTTCACCTCCTTGGTTATATTTATTCTTGGGTATTTTATACATTTTGATGCTATTTGAATACTAGTGGAATCGCTTTCTTTATTTCCTTTTTGAATTGTTCATTGCTGGTGTATTGAAACACAACTGATTTTTGTGTGTTGATTTTGTGACCTGCAACCCTGCTGAATTTTTTTATTAGCTCTAGTAGCTTTCTTGTGGATTCTTTGGAATTGTCTGTATGTAGAATCATGACATCTATGAACAGAGATATTTTACTTCTTTCTCTCCAATTTGTTTCCCATTTATTTATTTTTCTTACCTACTTCCTCTAGCTAGAACTAGTGTTGAATAGCGCTATTCAACTAGTGTTAAATAGCAGTGATGCAAGTAGGCATCCTTGTCTTGTTCCTACTCTTAGGGGGAAAGCTTTCAGTCTTTTACTATTATGACGTTAGCTGTGGGTTTTTCATAAATGACCTTTATCATGTTGGAGAAGTTTCCTTTTATTCCTAGTTTTCTGAATGTTTGTATCATGAAAGGTTGTTGGGTGTTGTCAAATGTGTTTTCTGTGACAACTGAGATGATAATTTTTGTTTACATTTGTTCTATTAATGTGGTTTACTACATTGATTAATTTCCTTATGTTGAACCACTCTTGCATTCCTGAGATAAATCCCACCTGATCATGGTGTATAATCCCTTTAATATGCTGTTGGATTTGGTTTGCTACTATTTTGTTCAGGATTTTTGCATCTAGAAAGGATATTGACCTGTAATTTTCTTTTCTTGTGATGTCTTTATTGCCTTTGGTATCAGTGTAATGCTAGCCTTACAGAATGAGTTGGTAAGTGTTCCCTCCATCATGGTTAACTGCATCAACTTTGGAGGCAGATGGTGTCAGTTTTAATCCTGCTTTTGCCACCAAAAAGTTTGTAAGAAGTTTTTCATTATTTAACCTCTCTAAACTTCAGTTTCCCATCTATAAAATAGATGTGTTGGGAGTATTAATTGGGATCATTCATTGTAAAGCCAGTGGTGTGCTGGTAAAGGTTTAAAAATCAGCTCTTAGGGGACTTCCCTGGCAGTCCACTGGTTACGACTCCACGCTCCCAATGCAGGGGGCACAGGTTCCCACATGTTGTTCCCCTGGTCGGGGAACTAAGATCCCACATGTTGTGCGATGCAGCCAAAAAAAAAGAATCAGCTCTTAGAGAAGGTGGGAGTGGGAAACCCTGATTTGTAGTGTTTGCCCATTTCCATGGTGTAAATACTCCTGGCTGATTTAAAGGTACCATCGTGAAGTCATCTAAGGTGTAGATGAGAAGAAATGTACACAGTATGCTCTCATGAGCCAGTGGGAGCTGACTCCAGTACATCACTTTTTAAAAAAAGTATGAAGTACAGAATAAATGATCAATCATGAAATATTATCACTTCAGTTGCCTTTAACAAAAAGCATAAAATAAAATGAAAATAGAATGATTCCTGAAAAGTCAAGATATAAATCTCCCTTTCTATTGCCTTATGTTCTAAAATAATTTATATTCTAGGCACTTTGAAACGTTATCTTCAGATGGTCTGTCCTCTGTGGGAATCACACTGCATATCCCCTTACTATCTCTAGATCTTGTGTATCATTGTTTACAGTGAACATAATCACAGGGCAGATGGTCTCTGTCCACAAGTCTGTCTGCCCTGCTGGCAATTCACCGCGCCTGGAAAAACTTGTTACTCCTAATTGCTTAACCATGTTAACCTTGAAGGCTGCTGGAAAACTTAGAGGCATCATCCTGCCTTGGCTCCCTGGTAGATAAGGTGTTCTGCCTGATACTGGTCTTGACAGCAGTCACCATGCGCTCATGCTTCCCCTAGAAGCCATAGATTGCCCAACCACCTCATCAGGCAAACGATTCTGCCAATGTCATGTCCTCTAGACTTCTGCTCAGACCCAGGCTTAGGAACATTTATGAAGCAAAGACTGTCTTGCCCTGTTCCCTGGGTACCTTGTCCCAATTCTTTTACAAAGCCACTGTTGTCCCATGTTCCTTATCCACCCATCTATCCATCCATCGTCCATCCAACCAAGACTTACAGAGTGCCTAATGGCTGCAAATACAAAGATGGTATATGGTTTCCATTGTCCATAAACTCACAGCCTGGGATGGGGTAGGGTAGAGTGGAGACAGATATGCAAACACACAGAATATATTGTGATACGGGAAAGTACAAAAGTATATGCAAAGTACTCTGGGAAACTAAAGGAGGAATTCTGCTTGCTTCTGGAAGTTAAGGAGGTTTTCGCAGAGTGTGTACAGGTAACCATAGTGTAAAGCAGAGGCTTGGGGCCAGATATGGTAGACTTTGTGTGCCTGACTGTGCCATTGAACCTGATCCTTCAGCAACAGGGAGCCTGTCTTTTCTTTCCTTTTTTTTTAATTGCCCTGCATCTTAGAACTTCAAGGCTATGTTCCCTGTTAATAATAAAAATATAACTAACTTTTTAAGGGCTTATAATGTGCCAGATATTGTACTAAGTGCTTTAAAATCATTATTTAACTTAATCTTCACAACAGCCTTGGAAAATAGAAATTATTATCATCCCCACTTTACAGATGAGAAAAATGAAATTTAAAACTCTAAGTCACATAACTAGGAATGGGTAGAACTAAAACCTAGCTCTAATTCAGTGCTGAGTCTGTGCTCTTAGAAACACAAGCCAGCTGCACTTGGTATAGTTGAGGGCCTGGGAAGAGTGGTCCCATCTCCCCACACCAGCCTCCCAAAACTTCCTCCCGTTTTACAGTGCTCATACGTTAAACCCTCTTACCACCTACTTGGGCCGATAGCAATTATCTGAAAGTACCTTGTTTAGGAGGCAGCGGTAGTTAATGTGGAGAAGGACTTCAAAGGATGTTGACAGCAGTGTGAATTTACTTCCAAGAACTGCGGTTGCTGTCGGCTGACGTTGAGTTAGTGATTAATATGCTCTTGTGTGATTCAGCTAATGCCCCTCCCAAATAATGTGTTAACCCAGTGAAAAAAGCACATGTCCAACTAAGCTGAAAGTCAGACTTCTGTGTCAACTCCCATTTTACATTCTGTAGAAGGAAAAGCAGTCCCACTTAACACTGCTTACCAGGTATTTTATATATATATATATAAAATTAATTACATTATTAATTATATATAATTAATTATATAGATATAGAATTTAATTTAATGTTGACATCGACATCAACTCCGTGAGATTGTATGTGTGCAGATAAGTAACCTGAAGCTCAGAAAGGTGAAACCACCTGTTCAAGCTCATGGAGTCAACTTCTTTCTACTACTCCAGGACCCTAACTATTGGGGTGGTCTTGTTTAGTTTATATCATAGTGAATAACCACTCTTCTTTTTAATACAGAAACGTTATTTATTTTTAGAGATGTCTCTAAAGGAGCATTATTATTTTAGGGATGGGGGTAGTGGAAAGCATGGGCACTTTGAAGCTAGGTATTCCTGGGTTAGAATTCTAGTTCCTGCTCTGTAGTGGTGTGACTTTTGGTAAATTCCCTAATCTTACCTCAAAAGATGATTGTGAGAATTGAAGCAGGTGGCTGGTCCCTAGGGGTACTTCAGTACACGTTAGTCCTTTTCAGCTGCTGGTTGGTGTAACATGAATGAGCATCTCCAGACAACTCAAGCAAATTGGTTAAATAATCAATATATTCTTAGAGTTTATTTTAATTAAAGAAAAAAAACCTCCTACCAGGTGGCCTTTTGGGGGGAAATTTAGGGACGGTAGTGTCAAACGAGGCAAATCATACAGCTCCTGCAGGTTGAGACTCAACAGACCCACCAGTGAGGCCTATTATACCCATGAGAGTTCTGGGGAGGAACAGGAAAAGCTGCTGTGTTGAAGCTGCAAAAAATCTGGTCCGGGAGACAAAGCACACAGACAGATAGAAAGAGAAATAACGATAGAAGGCAACAGAGGGCAAGAGTCCAAGGAGTGATGCAGGCAATCAATACTGCACGAATTTGGAAGAGAGAGAGAGACCGCTTAGAAGGGGCCAAGAAACCTTTCCTGACCTGTCTCCTGTACTCTGTCCTCCTTCTGTCCCTCCATAGTACTTCAGGTTTCTCTTAGAGTCTCCAGTGCACTTAGCTCTTCGTAACAAGGTGGAGAAACTTTCACTGTCTCTTAATAGCTGGTGCCAGAATTCCTCTTGGGGATGGAAGCATCTAGGTTTGGAAAATTCGGTGTAATGGAATAATAGGCTGGGGAGTGCTGGAGGCACAAAGCTGAGACCCAAGGACCTGGCTGTTGGAGGAGGGGCGACTTACTGTGTTAAGACAGGGAGAATTTGAGATGCGTGGGGACAATCTGGGATGGAGTGAGTGAGGAAAAGAGAGGAGAGAAGGCAGAGGGAAAGGGAAGAGAGCAGCCATCAGCGCAGCAAAGCTGTGATTCCTCCCCACAATTACCTACATCTCCAGCGATTGCTACTAAACCCAGGCAGCTTTGTAGGAGTACCTTTGATGGGAAAACCAGGAAGAGGCCAAGTTTCGTTTCAACACTGCAGAACACATTAGACGTGGGGCGGTGGAAGTTACCCAGCTCTTGAAATGGCTCTATACTTCTACAGGCCAGGTAAAGGCTGGGGGTTCAAACCTAGTTTACCCAGATCTTTGAGAGGCAGACTTCTGATTTATCTCTCCAATTCCTTTCTCTTTTCTTCTTTGACTTTTCCTCCCCTCCAAACTTACAGTACCTGACACATAGTAGGCACTCCATAAATATCTGTTGTGCTGAATCAAATAAAAATATGATACCTGGTTTCTGCTGTCATGGTACCTAAAATTGAGTGAAGACAACACAAACGCATTTCACACATAAAATTAAATCTAATCTTAACAATTCTGAGAAGGCTATAGGTACCCATTAAATAGGCCTAACGTCTCTGTTTTTCAGTATCCTTCAAGGTTTTGCTCACATTTCATCTTCCAGGAAGCCTACCAGGATTTTCAGTGATGTGTCCTATCTCTGAAATCTTATGACATTTCCTACCTGTATCAGCAGATTTGACACTTGATCACTTATTTTTTGACGGATGTCTTTCCTTTTTCACTACATACTACAGTCCCTGAGGGCAGGAAGCATGCCGCCCTTGGACAGAGGCGGCCACGCTCAGTGGCCTGAGCGTGAGTACATATAGTACCTTAATGCACATGGCTGTTCAGTTGATTGTTACTGATCATATGTGTCCTGCATCATATTCTCAGAAACTTGAGAACTTAGTATGTGCTTGGCAAATATTAGTACTGATTAACTATTTGCTGAATTGAGTTGAATTGTTGGGTAGCATAGACCTCTGAGATTTTGTAAGATTCCTAGATATCATTCTCGTACCAAAGAAACGGAAAATTAGAAATTAGGAAGGAATCAAATCGGATTCTTGTTAAGCTGTAATTTATCTTCCTATTGCTTTTGGGCATATAATTCAGGCTTTCCACTTCAAATGCAAATCTGATTTCTTGGCCAGTAAACTTTGTATGGCTACTGTGAGGGTAAGAAATAAATATGCATAGCATTTTGAGGCTGGTAGGCAGCAGAAGATCATGTGATCTAACCCAGGCGAAATGTGAGTTCAGAGAGGTTAAATAGACTGCCTTATGCTCTGTAGTCTGTTGTAGAGCTTACTTGCTTTCAAGTTTCCTGCTTTCTGTTCCAGTGGTCTTTCCGGGGCACTAAGCTTAGTTGTTAGAATAGCATTTCTTCAAAGTGTATTCATTATTAATGCAGTATACTAGGTCCCTGGGGTAGAATAAGCCTCATTATTATAGCTAGTAAGTCAGTCTAAAGCAATCTGATATTCCTGGAAAACTGAATAAATTTTGTAGTAAAGTATCCTTGGGCTCACTGCCTTCTGAGGTGGCCATCATCTCATTTGTCCTATATTTTAAAAAATCCATAAATGAGCCCTTCTGTGTTAACATTCATTATAGCTTAGCTTTATTGATTCTGTTATAGTGCTGTTAATTACAGGAACCACAGAAATTTTCAATTAGGTTAAAGCCATAATAAATAAGATTAGTAATACTTATTCTGCTCTGTATATTGAGTGTTTTTATGATAAACTGATGTTTATCTTTTCAGACATTACTACATTAACATCTTATAAAATAATTATATGAGATATTTTAATTTTTTAGGCAAAAACATTTGAGTATCTTCTAATAACTAGTGATGTTAACTATCATTATTAATCCTCGTGACAACCCTATGAAGTGGACATTATGGTTATCTTCACTTACAGATGAAGAAATCAAAGCTTATAGAAATTCAGTGTCTTGCCCAAGATCCCACAAGAGGGGAAGCCAAGATTAAATGAGATGATATATATGTACCTAGCACAGTGCTGAGCAGATAGTGTAGTGAATAAATACAAGTGGAAGAGTCAGTGTGAAGTGAAAATAAGTGAAAGCAAAGATGAAGCTGTTGTGAGGATAGTATATGAAGTATGTGCTATAAGTTCCTATATATTATACATATATGACTAATATTTGATTCTGAGCTTCCTAACAATCAAAGGGAGAAACGTAATCAGTTACATAAGGGATAAGTAACCTTGCTTAAGAGAAGTATATACTCAGCCATAAAAAGGAATGAAATTGTGTCATTTGCAGAGATATGGGTGGACCTAGAGACTGTCATACAGAGTGAAGTAAGTCAGAGAAAAACAAATATAGTATATTAACACACATATATGGAATCTAGAAAAATAGCATAGATGATCTTATTTGCAAAGCAGAAATAGAGACACAGACGTAGAGAACAAACATATGGACACCAAGGGGGGAAAAGAGGATGGGATGAATTGGGAGGTTGGGATTGACATACATACACTACTATGTATAAAACAGACAACTAATGAGAACCTACTGTATAGCACAGGGAACTCTACTCCATGCTCTGTGGTGACCTAAATGGGAAGGAAATCCAAAAAAGAGGGGTTATATGTACACGTATGGCTGATTCACTTTGCTGTACAGCAGAAACTGACACAGCAGCGTAAATCAACTATACTCCAATTTAAAAAAAGAGAGAGAAGATAAATATTTCTGGAGCTCAGATCTAAGGGTCCTTTTTCAAGACAGAGGATTTACTTTAGCAGGGACCTTAGAGGTTGAGACAAAGTCACTATGGGATGCTGTTAGGAGCCTGGAGAAAGTGATGGCCAAGCCTGAGTGAAGTGGAGAAGCCTGAGTTGCCCTGGCAGGAGGCAGAGGAAGGATTAAGAAGTTGGAGGGGCGTACTAGAAGGGAAATGTTATGGAAGACCCACCAGAGCATTATGTTCCATGGGAGGCCTGAAGGACACAACATTCACCTAAACCATTAAGAATGGCTGAGTAATATTTCATTGTATATGTATACCACATCTTCTTTATCCATTCATCTGCTGATGGACACTGTCGTATTTGTTTCTTGATGGAATTATACTAATACATGCTCCTCAGCTAGTAACTAGCTAATTACGTGCCATCCATGCATTGTAATGTGGTTGGAATAGTGAGTTTGTATACACCTTCTTACCTAACCTTCATAATCATTTATGGAGGTAAATGGGCTGGGTAATATTATTCCAATTTTACATGTGAGGAAACTGAGGATTATTTTAGGAACTTGCCTGGGGCACACAGCTAGGAAGTGGCAGAGCTGAGGTGAAGTTCAAACTTAGGTTCACATTTACTCCAAAGTCAAATTTACGACTAGGCCATGGGACAGTTGGGCTGAGGGCAGAGTTATCATCTTATGAGAGTTGAAGTATCTGAGGAAGAAGGATCTCATGTCTTACAGGAGTGGGCTGAGACAGTTCAAATCAGATCAAGGTTTATCTCAAGTAATAATCTGAGGGCAGAATCAATACTGTATCAAATGTGTGATGCCTCGAGACATCAAAGTTCTATTCTAGACAGTATCCCCTCAGTAATTTTAGTCTGAGAAGGTGTTTTAAAGTGTGCATTCAGGGACTTCCCTGGTGGTCCAGTGGTTAAGACTCTGCGCCCCTGATGCAGGGGGCCAGGGTTCGATCCCTGGTCAGGGAACTAGATCCCAATGCCACAACTAAAAAGATCCCACATCCTGCAACTAAGACCCGGGACAGCCAAATAAATAAATAAAGTGTACATTCATAAGCAGAAATATGATTCATTTGCTTTCATCTTTTCTCTTTCGTTGAATTATACTCTTAGTAAATATCTATTTATCTTCTACTACATGTCATGCATGGTTCCTTCTAAGTAAAAAATTATATAGTTTCCTTCCTATTACATTTAATCAGACTCTTTTTCTTCCTTTCAGTCTATCCTTATGAGTAAGTATTTTCAGTGGTCTGCTGTATTCATGGTACTAAGCAGTGGAAAAGGATCTCTTAAAGTGTAATCATTTCACCATCATAGATGGAGCCTAACTCAGTGCATCAGAGGTCATATAGAAGATCTGTCCAGTTACCATCTAAGTTTAGTTTCGAGGTGAAAGATTTAACATTTAATTTTACTTTTCCTTTTTTTGGAGGGTGGGATGAGGGAGAGGGATTGTTAAATGAAGGGCATACATTTATTGAATACTATATTTTCAACATAAAAGACAGTCTTGATTGTAAAAAAAAATAGTACTTTAGACACTTCAGAGCATCCACTGAAATTTTAGATGGTTTAAATATTGGATATTTAAAGTATTTAGCTATATAAAACCTAGAGTAATATAGAATGAACACATGCCATTTCCCTTTCCTTTCTATCCCTTAAATCTTGTTTTTTCCTCAGCATGTATCACTATTGACATTATTTTAATTATTTATTCACTTACTTGTTTTCAACTATGCTCCCCAACTAGGAACCTCTTCTGTATTATTTCACTGCTGTATTTGCAGGACAGAATAGTGCCTGGTACATAGTGGTACTCACCAAATATTTGTTGTATTCATTTATTTAACCTAAAAAGAGAGGATAATTTCCTAAAGAATCACAGATGATATCACAATGCGAACAGACAGACAACAAACCCAAAACCCACAGCAATTCAACATGCTTGACTACAAGAAAACGGAAAACTTTTACAAGCATAGTTTTTTAAAGAGCAAATAGTATGCTGAAAAAATACATATCAAAAGCATGACAGAAAAACTATTGCTATTTTAATTGAAGATCCTATTATTACAAATTGATAGAAGATACTATAGTGGACAAAGAACAAAAACAGACTGTATTTCCCCTACCCACACCAGCACACACATTGGTAAATTAAAAGAAACACGAAAAACAGAAACTAGTGAGAAAGCATAGGGAAAATTATTAATCTCTTTAACAATCATGGAAATTCAAAATTAAAGCAACAAGGTATATATATATACATTTTTTGCGGTATGCGGGCCTCTCACTGTTGTGGCCTTGCCCGTTGCGGAGCACAGGCTCCGGACACGCAGGCTCAGCGGCCATGGCTCACGGGCCCAGCTGCTCCGCAGCATGTGGGATCTTCCCGGACCCGGGCACGAACCCGTGTCCCCTGCATCGGCAGGCGGACTCTCAACCACTGCGCCACCAGTGAAGCCCAACAAGGTATATTTTTAAAACATTAAAGTTATAAACCATTTAAAATGTTAAAATGTCCATTGTTACAAAACCTAACATTGTGTACATTTTTTAGGGCAGTGTAAATTCATGGAAATTTCTTGGAAAGTGACTTGCCATTATGAATCTGTGAATCAAGAATCTAAAACTATGCAGTCTATTTGACTCAATAATTACATTTCTGTGAATCCCTCCTAAGGTATTATCTAAATATTATATATTTAATTATTATTTAGGTTATTTGCATGGAGAAAGTCATTAGTTATGAAACTTCTGTAGTAAACATTTATAAGTAAAATGCTTATAAATTAAAATAAGTTTAAGGAAACATTTACAAAATTACATGTACACCATGATTATGCTTGTATTAAAAATATCCCTAGTGAAAAAATAACTGCAAGAAAATTTGAGGTGATTTTGCCTCTCTTTTCTAGTTTCCAGAATTTTATGATTTGTACAATGGTATTTTAGTTTAGTTTTGTTCGGAATAACCTTTTTAAAAAAATATTTATTTATTATTTTATTTTGGCTGTGCTGATTCTTAGTTGTGGCATGGGGGCTTCTTAGTTGTGGCATGTGGGATCTAGTTCCCTGACCAGGGATCGAACCTGGGCCCCCTGCATTGGGAGCATGGAGCCTTACCCACTGCACCACCAGGGAAGTCTCTGGTATAACGGTTTTTTTAAAAATTTCATTTATTTATTTATTTATTTTTGGCTGTGTTGGGTCTTCGTTGCTGTGTACAAGCTTTCTTTAGTTGTGGTGAGTGGGGGCTACTCTTTGTTGTGGTGCGCGGGCTTCTTATTGTCGTGGCTTCTCGCTGTGGAGCACGGGCTCTAGGCATGCAGGCTCCGTGGTTGTGGCACGTGGGCTCAGTGGTTGTGGCCCGTGGGCTCAGTAGTTGTGGCTTGCGGGCTTTAGAACTCAGGCTCAGTAGTTGTGGCGCACGGGCTTAGTTGCTCCGCGGCACGTGGGATCTTCCCAGGCCAGGGCTCGAACCCATGTCCCTTGCATTGGCAGGCAGATTCTTAACCACTGCGCCACCAGGGAAGCCAAGCCCTCTGGTATAACCTTTTAAAGGCAAACCTTAGTGTTTGAATCTAATATATTTCCCCATTGTAATCTAGGAAACAGCTTTTGCAGAGAAAGACTGGTGAGCAGATGTTCTTTTGATGAAAATTTATGTGTGAAACCTATGTATGTATGATTGCTGGCTGGATGATTTTTTTTTTAAGAGAATTTCCTAATAAGAGGCTTCTACTTCATTACATTTAGTTTGGTTCAGTTTGAATGAATATTTGTAGCAGATTGTAGGTTTCTTGCTACATATGACATGTTAGAAGGAGATATGTTTATTCCTCCTTTTACACTGTTCTCTCTCTCTCTCCTGTATATTCCCTATAGAGTAACCTTTAAAAGCTTTTCTATTTTCAAACATAAAATTGAATTCCTCGCCCAATTTAGTTGGTGGCATCCTTGGTCAACTCGTCGACTAATTTAGAGAATTTGGGAATCATGTGAAATTCCTTCCTCTGCCTCAGCACCCAGATCTAAGCAGTCATCACCCACTGTCTATTCTATCTCCTCAGGTTTTTGACAACTTCTCAGTATCCCTCCCTGGTCCACTGCCTTAGATGTTGGTCTCATCACTTGCAGTTTGAAGTTCTACAATGTTATATGATTAATCTCCTTGCCCTCCAATCCATCTTCCACATTATCCCTATATTAGTGGTTCTCAAAGGGGATGAGTTTTGTCCCCCAAGGCATATTTGGCAATATCTAAAGACATTTTTGGTTGTCATAAGTGGACCAGGTGGACTGGGGAGTTGAGGGGGAAGAGTGGAGGGTTGCTACTGGCATCTAGTAGTTAGAGGACAGAGATGTTGCTGAACATCCTACAGTGCACAGGACAGCAACCCTATCCCCCATAACAAAGAATTTTCTGGCCCCAAATATCAGTAGTGCTGAGGTTGAGAAACCCTGCCCTGGAGTGATTCTTCTCAAATAAAAATCTGCTTACATACCTCAAAAACACACTATTTATTTTGGGCAGAAGTTTTTGCATAAGGCCCATCTTTTCTTATTCCCCAGTCACACAGCATATACTTATTACTGCCTGAATGTGCCACTTTCTCCTTGGTTCCTGTAACTTACCTGCTACTTGTAGCTTCTTCTTTTATTTTCGGTTTCTTCAGGCTGGGATTCATGGTTCTTCTCTTGATCACTTTTAGAAGAGCATGGATCATACTGAGTGGTTGCTTATCTATCTCCTCCACTAAACTGTGAGCATCCAGAGGACAAGGAAACCATGCCCCATAGGATTAACAGAAACTGGTAACTAACAGAAATTCTTGAGCTTGTCTTAACAGCTTGCTAAAACCCCCCTCTGCTTGTAGCCTGCCTTCACTGAGCAAGCCTTAATTATTTTGTTGCAAATTGCATACCCTCCAAGATTCCCATAGCCTAAACAGTAAGATGTTTGCCCAAGTTGTTTTCCAGGAACTTGGGATCAGCTGAGTTTAGTTTGAGCTCCAGCTGGCTAAGGCTGGTTGGGACCACTGACCCTAAAACTGGGTCTGTGCAAGTGTTCCATAAATAACCTTTTGAAGTCAGAGGGCCAACAACCGTACCCTCAGATCATGCCAAGTGCCTCCATTTTTGAACATGCAGGCCATGAAGAAGCATGTAATTCAGATACTCCTGTGCGGGACCTGATTGTCTCACCTTTCCCCATGCCTAAGACCACACTCCTTCTTTATTTCTGAAATATCCCAAGGTCCTCCCCTTTGAGGAGGCAGATTTGAGATTTATTCTCCCATCTTCTTGCTTGGCTGCCTTGTGAATAAACCCTTTCTCTGCTGCACACCTTGGTGCCTCAGCATTTGGCTTGCTGAGCTTCCGACAAACAAACGTGGTTCAGTAACATCAGGAACTGGGTCTTGTTTTTGGAATCTTCAGGACCCAGTGCAATGCCTGGTATAGTGGAATGGATCTGAACTCAACCAAGGACCTCTGCTCATTCCATTTCATGAGCCCTGCAAAGCAACCAGATTTGTTCTCGGGCTTTTCTTTCATTTTTCTGTACCCTTTGCCTTACCTGAAATACTGTCCTTTCATGTTTCAGTCTCCACTCATATCACTCCCACCTGTTCCTTAAGACCCAGCTTGATTAAAAAAAAAAATCACAATAACTTACTAAGTCCACCACTTGTGTCAGGCCCAGCATTACCTTAGTTCACTTTCGGCATAGTCTTTATGAGGAAGGTATTATCCCAACTTAACAGGTGAAGAAAATAATGCAAACAGCCTTGAGTGGCAGGTGAGGCAAGACATTCACTCAAACACCCACAAGGTAGGCAGCTGGACTGACCTTCCCCACTTGATTCTCTTTTCTTCTCTGTTATCTCTGCTGTTTCCTTCCAGAAGACACCCTAGAGATTGTTTAGTCTGCCCCTCAACTCTTTTTTTTTTTTTTGCCCCTCAACTCTTATAAGTAAACTGTGAACTGTTTAGGGCAGGGCTCCTCAAACATCCCTCCACACACACACAGCAGGAGGTGAGAGGCGAGTGAGTGAAGCTTCATCTGCGGCTCCCCATCGCTCGCATTACCGCCTAAACCATTCCCCCCTCCCCCCGCAAGTGGAAAAATTGTCTTCCACAAAACCGGTCCCTGGTGCCAAAAAGGTTGGGGTCCGCCGGTTTCGGGTAACACAGGTGGTTAATGGTGGGAGCCAGACCTAAACCCCAGAATTCCAGATTCGAATGTGCCTCTCACGCACCACGTACCACACCCAGCACTTGCTCCATGTGAAGTAAGCTGCCAGTAACTCTTCAAGTCTCCAGGAATCCTCCAGCAGGGTTGGTGGAGTCAGGGCACATGCGGAAGCCTCAGTGAGCAGTGAACCGAGCTGCAGAAATCTGATCACGCATAGCTTAGGCAGATTCTCATCCAAGGATTTCCGGGGAGAAGGCACTTGGAGTATTTTAAGCATGGGGGTGAGTGGAACACATTTGAATTTTTAAAAGCTCACTTTGTAGAATTAATTGGAGACTGGATTGAATACAGAGTGACAACTTAAGAGATGTTTGTGGTCCTTCAGATGAGAGATGGTGGCAGCTAGGATCATGTTGTCGGAACACTTAGAGAAACAAATGGACTGGAGACATATTTAGGAAGTAAAATCACCATGATTTGGTCGTAGACTGCCTATGAGGTATGAATCTGGCTATAGTGTGACCTTAACTAAGATAATTAAGACTTGTTTCCTCAAAGATAAAAGGAAGATAAAACCTACTTTGAGGGATTATTAGTAAAAAATGAAAATCACTGGACACACATTAGATATCAACAAATGTTTTTATTACTATTTATAAGTTTTTAAAAAACTTCTAAGACCTTGAAATACAGAATGGGTTGGACGTGAAGTAACCTGTTAACGTTGGAAGGTTAATTTCTTAAGTTCCTATTACTCTCATGCTTCACAAGCTCATCTCTTGCTCGGTGGCAAAAAGGGGCAGAGGCCTGTGAGAAATGCATCGCAGTGCACAAAGATATGGTGAAGGGCACTCCAAATTCGAGACGGGTAAACCTATGGCCAAATCCTGACAATTTCACTTTCTGCGTTCGCAGATCTCTCATTCTTGCATTGCTGTTTCTAGAATACGTGATGAAAAGAAGCGAGTGAGGGCTGGGGGAGTGAGAGAAGCCGCATGGGGGCGGGGCGCGAAGGCTAGAGGCGCTGGGTTCTGCGCGGAGGCGGTGCCGCCGCCTCCGCCTTCACCGCGGTCCCCGCCCCCCTTTCCGGGGGCAGCCGCGCGTGACATCACGGGGAGGCGGGACCGGCCGCGGGGTGGTAGGCGGGGCCAGCCGCGGGGCGAGGCGGGAGGCGGGTAGCGCAGGCCGCGGCGGCCGTGGAGTAGGTAGCAGCCGCAGACTGCCGAGCCCAGCGCCCCAGCCCTGGTAGCCCACCCTGCGCCCCCTCCTCAGCCCCCGGTGCGTGTACGCTGGGGCTCTGGGGGGCTGGCCGCTTAGGGAGCGGGCCGCCCGACCCTGACCCGCGCAGTGACCCGGAGCCCCCCGGCCCAGGCGCACACGGAAGTGGTGAGTGTCACCGACTGGAGGTAGAGAAGCCTGCGGCGCCCGGAGGCTAGGGGCGGGGAGCCCGGCGCTGGCTGGAGACGCGGCCGCCGCTCTGGGGCCTCGCGCGTCGCGCACCCGGGGCCGCTCCTCGAGCGGGGCGCTGGACCTGGGGGCCGGGCCGGGGCAGGGTGGGGGCGAGCGGGGCCGGGCGGGGAAGGCGGGGGATTTCCAGCTGAGCGGAGACGGCCGGTGCCGGGAGGTCGGAGGCCGGGGGCCCCAGGCCCGAAGGGGAAAGGTTAAGGCTCGCTGCCCCCTCCCCCAGAGCGCACACCAAGTTTTCATAAACAAGCCTGGGACGCGCTGACATCCTGTTTATACCACCCTGAGATACAGGCGCAGGCTTGAGGTTGGACGTCCCTAGCTGTTGCACCGAGAACTTGACCGCCAGCCCTCTGACAGAATTGCCGGGGAGCGGAAGGAGGATTTTTCAGGCCTCAGGACGGATGCTGAGCGTCTTAGCCATTTGACTTCTTTGCCATCTCAGCGAGGGAAAGTTTCTGGGATTTGGGGCCCAGTTTGGGGCAGGGGGGCGTCTGGGGACTCAGGAGACGCCCCCTTTCCTTTTAGGTTCTGTTGGGACACTGGCCCCAGGTAGCGGGCGGAAAGTCTGAAAGACGCTCACTGGGCGAGATGGCCAGGGAAGAGGAACAGTGAGAGCGAACCACTCAGGGAATTGCGAGTCCTGCTGTAAAGGACTAGTAACCGAAACTGGGGCTGGTCTCTGGCTCCATGTGTAACTCCTCAGACCCCATCCGCACGCCGTCGCCAAGCATCAGAGGGAGTCGTCGCTTTAGCAGGACTAGTAAACACCCCTCTCAGGTCACTCCCCTAGGTTCCAGGGATGTGGGCGCCTTGGATGTGTTTACCGAGGAACTTCTCTAGGGGACTAGATAAAGGGTATGGTTATTGCCAGGTGTTTGTGCACATTTTTTTGTTTTTTTGATTGTATATTCTTTGCGAATTCTTGTGTGTCCATGGGAAAGAGGATCCCATCGTCCGTGCCACTTCTCTTAATACGTGGCTGTGAGCTGTCTTATGCCCCTGGTTGGATACATGCTGTTGACTTTTTTTTTTTTTTTAAGAGTGCAGGGCTTTTTTCTCAGTGGCAAGAGTTTACAGCTGTATAGAATTGTTATTACTTTTTAGGGAAAGCATTAAAAACCTGACATAGTTAAGTGATGAGTATAATGCAGAAACAACTAGGTATGATCATGGAGTGTTTGATTGTTGGCTTTTTTTTTTTTTTTTTAGAAAAAAGATTTGAGTTATGGGCATTTACACAGTGGAAAACATTTTTAAGATGAACATTTTATATTGATTACATTTTTGTTCCTCGCTTTCCGAAACTCCATTTTGTGTTGTTTCTGCCTTTGCTTTGGGTGACTGATGTTTTTCAAGACCAGGCAGTCGTTTTTATTGAAGGATCAATGTATTCTTTTGTACTTTGTGGTGAAGGTTAATGGAGGCTACAAGGGTACCAGACACTTTGGGTACAATATGCATTGTAATATGGAGAAAATGTCTCCTATGTATAGATCCAGATCACATTTAAAGATGCAGGTACCTGCGTGATTGTGGACATTATGAATAGGAATAGTCACAACCTCTTTAACTTTGCATGTCATATCAACTAAGCACTTACACCGTATCTTAGTTTCTCTAAATAGCTACAAAAATGTATTTTTTTAATACTAGGATTGCAGTGTGACACTCCATGTTGAATAAAACCAGTTTAGTCTCCCTACTCCACAGTATACTAATTGCTTATTATTATTGGGAAGTGATGAAAGAGGGTGAATAAATTATACGTACATAGACAAAATAATTCAAACATTTCCCGAAATATAACTACATTTCAATTTGTTGTAATTTAGTCAGTCTTAATAGCAATTTGGCTAATGTTCTGTATGTACTGGTAATTATCTTTCTGATCAATTGGTATCTACCTTTTACAGATGTAAGTTGTTAAGGGGAATTAGCTTGCAAAATGTTTTCAATTCAAGCTTTTGCTAAAAAGCTGGTAGAAAGTAAGGAATTTTGAGGGCAAAGTTGCTTTTGCAGGAAAAGAGACTCATTAAATGGCATGAAGAAATTTAAGCTGAGTGCTTTTAAATGGGATAGTGAGGTCTGCCACTTTAGATTCTGGGTTCACAAACACTAGTGGTTTCAACTGCAGACCACAGATTCTAATAATGTTTTGAAGTTATCACTTAGTTTCTTCTGAGTAGCTGGAAGTAACACATATATTTGGACAGAAACCCAGCTGGAGCAAGTATTGAGAATGTATAGGTTTATAAGAGTGGACACTAAGGTACAACTGCATTAATAAGGTTTATTAACAAAGACCAAGGTCTGTTTTCCGACTCCTCTGCTAAGTGTTTCCTCCCCCCACACACATTATTTTATATATCTTTATTATGTATATACTTATGTTCTAATGAGGTCATATGCTTTTAGAAGATTTATCATCTGAGATGTGAGTATTTACAAGGAAGTTTTTCTTGTTCATTTCCACATTAAAAAAAAATTGTTTTAAGTGGATAGGGAGTTGATTAATTACTGAATCTTGCTGAGCAAGCAGCTTCTTTTTTTTTTTTTTTTTTTTTTGTGGTACGCGGGCCTCTCACTGTTGTGGCCTCTCCCGTTGCGGAGCACAGGCCCCGGACGCGCAGGCCCAGCGGCCATGGCTCACGGGCCCAGCCGCTCCGCGGCAGGTGGGATCTTCCCGGACCAGGGCACGAACCCGTGTCCCCTGCATCGGCAGGCGGACTCTCAACCACTGCGCCACCAGGGAAGCCCTGAGCAAGCAGCTTCTGATGGTCTGACTTATGGTGGTCCAGTGTTCTGTGGACCCTTATCATAGAATAAAGATGCCAGAAAGAACCTCGCAGATTCTTTTAGACCAGTGTTCCTCAGCTGGGTGTGATTGTGCACCCAAGGAGATATTTGAGGTTTATGGAGACATTTTTGATTGTTAGAACTGTGGGGGTGGGGTGGGGTTGAGAGGAGGCAGTGTTACTGGCATCCAGTGGGTAGAGGCCAAGGATGCTGCTCAACATCCTACAATGCATGGTGCAGCCGCCTACAGCAGAGAATTATTTGGCTCAAAATATCAATAGTGCTGGTCTTGAGAAATCCTGTTTTGGAATGCCAGGTGGGTAACGAGAAGATCCTGGCTTCTGTCATGGCAAGCTGCTTCACTTCAGGCCCCTATTTTCTTCATCTGTAAAATGAAAATAAAAATATCCATCTTGGCGATCTCACGAAGCTGTTGGGGAAAACTAGGTAAATAATGGATGGAAACTGAAGTGCTATGCAAATTATAACTATAACTATTGTGAAGACTTTTTTTTTTATTGAAGTATAGTTGATCTACAGTGCTGTGCCAATCTCTGCTGTGCAGCAAAGTGACTCAGTGATACACATAGAGACATGCTTTTTTACATTCTTTCCCATTATGGTTTATCACAGGATATTGAATATAGTTCCCTGTGCTATACGGTAGGACCTTGTTGTTTATCCATGCTATATATAGTAGTTTACATCTGCTAATTCTAAACTCCCAGTCCTTCCCTCCCCCCTCCCCCTCGGCAACCACAAGTCTGTTGTCTGTAAGACATGATTTTTTTAAAACCAGATGAATTGTTATATATACTGGTCGTTGAGGAGGAAAGGGGTTGAGGCAGTATGTTGAATGCCAGGATTGGATGGTTTGATGTTACTGAATTCTTTGTTATTCATTTTTTTGGGTAGAGGAATTATTTAATGTAGTTATGTAATTATTAGAACATAAATTTTTTAACGGTTTTTTTTTTTTTTTTTTTTTTTTTTTTTTTTTTTTAGTTACGCGGGCCTCTCGCTGTTGAGGCCTCTCGCGTTGCGGAGCACAGGCTCCGGACGCACAGGCTCAGCGGCCACGGCTCACGGGCCCAGCCGCTCCGCGGCGTGTGGGATCCTCCCGGACCGGGGCGTCCCCTGCATCAGTAGGCGGACTCTCAACCAGTGCGCCACCAGGGAAGCCCAACTGAATTTTTTTAAACATAAAGATTATTTTCTCACTATAATGAGGGAAAACTCATAAAAAAATTAGAACATAGAGGAAAGAAGAAAGTACAGGAGAAGAGTCATCCATGGTCTACTCCCTTTTCCATTTAAGGACAATAACGTTCTTAGCAATTTCTTTTCTGTTAGAGTCATTTATATTGGAAGAAGAGCTAACGATGAAAAAAGTGGCAGTAGTGACCAAGGAAGGTGCTGTTTGTTTCTATGCCCTTCATTTTCTCTTTTCTAATAAATATGATGTACGGGCAGTTACATTATAGGAGACATTAGAGGAATTGGTTCACTATTTTTATACTTTGTGGGCTAACCTCCAAGCTGTGTTCTCGTTTGGCATGTTGTTTCCTCTCTGCTTCTTGCTCTCCCCTGAATTCAGCTAGGTGTGCCACTATTGCTTCCTGTCCCGAAACCCTATGGTAACATGGGGTTTTAAACAGCTGCCATGTTGAAATGACCGGGTTTCTGGGGCAGGAAACTACTTCCTGTGAGTATTCTTTCCTGTGAAGTGCACCAGCTTTTTTGGCAGTTTGAGGCAAGAAGAAAGCATAAAACTTTAAGTTCGTTTCTGTGGTATATTTACTTCTGAGATTTTATGATCTGTGATTCTTAACAGCTGGCAGCGGGCACACATTTTTTCCTTGGTGCTCTATGAGTAAACTGCCGATCCTGAGGCAAGACCTGCTTTAGAAGCAAAACGAAAATTTCTTTAAGTCTACTCTAGGCAGAAGACAGAGCTGGTCTTTGTTCAGATATTTTTAATCTGTGGTAACTGAATTTACTTACCAGTAATATTCACACAGCATTTTGTTCATCCATTTATTCATTCAGTAAATACTTTTTGAGCTCCTGCTATGAGTCTCAGGGAGTGAATAAACAGAACAAAACAGGCAAAAATCCTGCTTTTATAGAGTTTACAGTTTAGTGGAAGACCCTTGAGCCTGTTGAGAGTTTCTCAGTTGCAGGTTATACACGGCAGCCACTGTGACTAGAGCAGGGTACTGAGAGGCAGCAGAAGGAGGTAGGGCTGGACATTCAGGATGGGGCCAGACTGTGAAGACTGCACAAGTCTGTGTGCAGTGTGAGGTCAGGGACTGTGACCTGTGTTGATCGAATGAACAGGGAAGATGGGAAGCCATTCACAGTTTTTGAGCTCAAGAATAACATCATTAGAAAATGCAACAGCTGTGAAGCACTGACAGTTCTATAAAGGGTCAGCTTCATTTGACCATTGTGCAACTCTTCATCCTCCCCATCACAGAGAACATTCCTTACTTATCCACCACTTAACAACTGTTAGAAGACTACGAGGAAATAGAAAATGCTTAGAGCCAAAATAGGTGTCATGAAGTCTGTATATGCTTTCCTTACAGTAGAGTAAAACTTATTTTTGGTTTGCTTTTAATTTATAAAGGATTTGTAGACAATCTACCTAACTGGTTTTCAAGTCAATAGGAGATTAAATACAAAAAACACAAGAGATGGGAATTGTTAAGAGGATGAATACAGGAAGGAACATTCTCTGAGGCAGGCAGTGTTAGTTTTTATATTGGAAGTGAATGAGGAGAGGTTTATGAAAAGCAGAGCCATAACTCAAAATGTGGAGCACCTTGGCTGGGGCCATTTAGTGGAGGGGTGAATGCCATCGTAAATACCTTAGCGTATTGAAGGTGTCACTTTCACAGTACAGTACAGTAATTGGTGTTGATAATGACCAGTCCATTAAGAAGAGAAGAGGTCAAGTTGTGGAGCATAATGGAGATGAGGCCATATAGTTCTGGACTTTAGCAGAAAAGGGCAGCCTGAGGGCTTGGGAGGTGAGCAAGTGGTGGGCAGAGGTGGGGGTGGAGTAAGAAGCTGCAGTCAGGATTGCGACAGGACAGGCTTGAAGAAGAGGTTTTCTTCAGCGTTAAAACCCAGTGAGGAATCTTTGCTTCACAGAAGGAGCTTTCACTCTTCAGGGTAAGTGATTGGAGAGGTCTGCAAGAGGAGGCTGCCTCTGCAAAACTTAAAAAGGGGAGCTGTGGCTATCTGTGGAGAAGGGGGTAACAGCTGGAACCCACCAGTTGGGGTGGTGCGGGGGACTAAATCAGGTCAACTAAATTACGCCTCTGGATGGTGCACAGACTGATTTACTGTAGATTAGTCTTGTTTTTCATAATCTGTGTTTTTGGAAGCTCTGGAGCTGGACCGTTGGTTTGATCCTAGCTGTAAGAACGTGGGCAAGTTATGCCTGTTGCCTTATCCATAAAATGAAGATAAGATGGTACCTACCTCTAAGATTGTTTTGAGGATTGAGTGACTACACCTAAATACACCTAACGATTTTGGAATGGTGCCAGGTACATGTTGTGAGCTAAACATTTGTTAGCACGCGCGCTCTCCTTTTTTTTTTCCTCCTTCTGATTGGTGAGTATGCTTTGTGGTAAAAACAAAGAGCTCATTATATTCAGAATGCCTTAAGATGGTAGGGAAGTGTGACCCACTAAATGCAAAACAAAGAGTAGCTGATACATTCTATATTACAAAGGCTTCAGTTAGAAATGGATAAGTCAAAAACATTTAGGCACCTAAACAAGGCAGTTTCTCAAATCTAGAAGAGATATAGACCGCACCAAGGTGGTAGATAAGTTATTTTTAAGAAAAAATGAGAAACAAAGTGTTTTTAATTTTACTTTAAATGCCATCCAAGGTATAGAATTTGGTAGGAATGTACTAGACTTCCCGGGAAAGTCAGTACTGTGTTGCTCTCCCTGATTCAGTTTACTTAGCGAGTGGTGAGCTGTTGGCAGAAAGGCACAGGCATACCTGTTTGTAAAATGGTGTCTTTAGAGTTGTGTGGAAATTTAAAATCTTATAAATCAGATAATATGCTATGGAGTTTTGCTGTTTAATGAATTATAAAAGTGTAAGAGAACTCTTAAATATATGTTGTTTCCCCTGAATGCTGTTTTATTAGTTTCTTTTTCCATGTATGTGTTGCATTTTCCTAAAACAAGATTTACCCCAAATATAAAATTGTACAAAAAGTTGGTCCTTCCTCCTAATCATATTTTGAATATATCTGTAGTTCTTTCTTAGTAATGTTTATGTTGCATTTATTCATATTCTCAAGAACAGTAGTTGTCATGTGGTTGGAAAAGAGCTCTTGATGATAGTCTCATCCCATGTGCTTTGATACCAAAGACGTTAGCTGTCTCTTTTCCTTGTCTTTCTATTTGAGAAGGAAAATAACAGTAGAACTCCCTAATTTTTATTGGGTGGGGGGGTGCAGTAGGTAAGGAAGTCCAGCTCATATAGTGAACAGGCTGACCTGTAGGTATTTAAAATAATAAATTTAGGTCTATTAATTTCAGGTACATTAATTCAGACAAGTTCGAATGTATAAAGTGGGAATAGATAAGAACAATTTGTAATTAATGCAACTCTTGTTTTTAATGGTGTTCTAAAGGGCTTAAGGGTATTAGAACTGACAGCAGTTCATTCAGTTAAGCACAATTATATCTGCAGGCTTATTTGCACAGTTAATTAAGCTCAACTATAGCAAGGCTGTAAATTATAGCAATTTTTTTCAATTAGTAGAATTTAAAATAATCTTTTATGTTATGGTGAGAGAAAAGACAGAAGAAAAATATCAGGGAGAAAACAATCTACCAAATGTATATTTTCCGAGTGAAAAATCTTGTTATTAAACTAGTTTAATTGATCACACACAGGGAGGCAGACAGATGTGACTCATACAGTAAAGAAGTGCACTGGATGTTTGGATGTTTTGCCAGGTACACCTGCAAACCCATTTTAGGGCTAGTTCACAAAGTACAGACTTAAAAAAAGAAGATGCTTAATGCCTAAATTTAATATTCTGAACGATTTTGTTCCAGAAAAGCCGTCTGTAAAACTTTAGGCAGGTCTGCTAATCACTGTATATCAGTTACCTAATTGGGAAAATCATTTGGTGTTTGGTGGTATCTCCAAAACACCCCATCTTTTTACTTGTTTAGAATGACCTTCACTCAGTTGGTCAGAAGTAGGAAGGGGAGGTCAGAGGAAGCCAGACTGGCCTGAACGTAAATTGTAAGCCTACTTGATGTGGATTTGTGAAGTAAGCCACTTGGGATGCACAAACTGGCTGAGATAAAAACACTCTCAGGTTTTCATGTTCATTCCATTATGTAACAATTATCTGTAGGTTGCATATTATGTGAGAACAAGATGGTCCTGATTTCTGCCCTCAGAAGCTTCCTTGCTACTGGAAGACACAATAACTCAACAATTATTCAACTGTTTGTTTTAATTATTCTGAGTACTTGGAGAGATGTCTTAGTTTGGTATAAAGCAGAGGTGGGGGGCAGTAAGAAGAGGGGGTCTTTGTGACACATTTTTTTTTTTACGTTGGAATCTGAAGGGTGAAGGAGTTAGCCAGGCTAAGAGAGTGGGAGCCTGTTAGCGCAGGCTCACAGCGTGTGCAAAGGATCTGAGGTGGAACCAACACTGCAACTGGAGCAGAGAG
Source organism: Neophocaena asiaeorientalis asiaeorientalis (assembly GCF_003031525.2). Lineage (NCBI taxonomy): Eukaryota > Metazoa > Chordata > Mammalia > Artiodactyla > Phocoenidae > Neophocaena > Neophocaena asiaeorientalis. The sequence continues at coordinate 666,808 of NW_020175190.1, forward strand.
GACCGAGAGGCAGGCTGGTGAGGTCAGACTTGAGTCACTGTATGAAAAACAGAAGTATCCCACCCCCACCACACCGGGAGCACCTCTGTCCACTCTGCTGCCAAATGCCTTGAAAGCCTTACTTCCTCCCACTCACTCATTCTTTAACCCTTTGCAACCTGACTGCCACCTCCACACACTTGAGACTTATTCTTTGAGGTCACCAGTGACTTTTTGCTGTCATACTTAGGCCTTTTTTCTGTGCTTGTTATCTAAAGCATTTGATGCTGCTAAACACCCCCTTCCTGAAAGATGTCCCACACCGCACTGCTGTCTGGCTTCTGAGACACAATACTTCTCTCCTTTCTGTCTGTGTCTTTGCTCTCTTCTCTTTGGTGTCTTCTCTTCCTCTCCTCTCTCGCCGCCCCCAATACAGACTTTCTTAAAGGTTCTGAGAACGGCAGATCTTATTTATTCCTAGAACTGTGCAGATGACCTGCTTTCACCTGTGCCCCAGTTGTCCCTTTTATTCATATTTCTTCTTCTCCACTCCCTACCTCCCCAAATACCAGCTGAACAGCTTTAGGCACTGGCCAAGGCACTGGGGACACAGTGGGGAACAAGAGGCAGGGCCCTGTTCTTAAGGAGCCAACATTCTAAGATGTTAAACATGGCGATAAATAGGTGCTGTTACGTGCGATAAAGAAAATTAAGTATGGTAATTGGTAGAGAATGCTTAGGTGGGTGGGAGAGGGGCTACCTCTGAGGAAACGACATTTGGGCTCAGACCTGAATGATGGGTGATGAGCAGGAGCCAGCTCATGCCATGACCTGGAGGAAGAGTACCAGGCAGGGAGCAGCAGGTGCTGAGGCCCCACGGGGGGATGATCTTTCCATTTCATCTGGGCTCCCTTACCTGCATGTCTTGTTGACACCTCCCAGTTAACTGCTCCAGAATTAATATCATCTCTTTTTCTGACCCAGCCAACCCAGTGGATGATTTCTCTGTTCCTCTTAGTACTATCTCTGTTCACCACCCTCAGAACCAGTGGTCAGAAAACTTATCCTGTAGAGAGGAAGACAGTAAATATTTTCGGCTTTGAGGATCATGCCACTCTGTGACAACTCCACAGTTCTGCCACTGCAGAACTAAAGCAGGCATTGACAACGTGTAAACCAACAAGTGTAGCTGTGTTCCAGGAGAACTTTACGTACGGACGTTGACATTCGAGTTTCCACTTGTCACAAAATATTATTTTTTTCCCAACCACTTAAAAATGTAAAAATTTGTATAGCTTCCTGGCTGTACAAAACAGGCAAGAGGCCAGATTTGGCATGTGGGCCCAAGTTTGCTGACCCCTGCCTTAGGTCATCTTGGTTTCTCGCCCTGCTGCGCCCCTCCTGCACCCCCTCCGTCCCCCAGTCCAGCAGTCTGCCAGGCCCTCTCAGTGCTCCCTCCCAGTGTGTGGCTTCTTTGTCTTCTCCCCATTCCCTGCCTCTGACCTAGCTTTTCTTTACCTGAGGGATCACAGTAATCTCCAGCCTAGTCTCCCTGCTTCTAGCCTTTCCCTCCAGTCTGTCCTCCATACAGACATTGGATAATCTTCCTGCAGCTTGACTCAGGTCACAGAATTTCCCTGACCGCAGCCTTTGGAAGCCCCACAGAAAACAGTCCAAATTCCACCTTACTGTAGTATTCCAGGCTCCTTGTCATAAGATTTCAACTTTTCAGCTTATTCTCCCATTTCTCTCCTTCTGTGCCAAAGTAGATTGTTCACTATTTTGCATTTGTGCCTCAGACATTCCTCATATTTTTCTGCCTCCTCCTCCACCACGGACTTTGCCCGTGCCTCATGCTCTCTATCTGTCACAATTCTGTAGCTTTCAAGGCCCCTTCAAATGTCCCTGTTCTCTCCGCCCCAACCCCCAACAAGAGGCATGTGTATACTTAGTGCTTCAGTGGTGTGTGATCCTCTTTTCTAGGGCATTGTCTTCTGCCTTGTGCTTCAGTTCCTTTGTAGACTTCCCTCCACTGTGCAGTCCCAAGGTTCTTGAGGACAGAGACTTATTCATTGTAATATCCCCTTTCACAGAAGATACCTGGGTTATTATTGAGTAAATGCTAAATCCTCTGTAGACAATTTGTAGAGGTTCAAAGTGGGAACTTTTTTTTTTTTTTTTTGCGGTACGCGGGCCTCTCACTGTTGTGGCCTCTCCCGTTGTGGAGCACAGGCTCCGGACGCGCAGGCCCAGCAGCCATGGCTCACGGGCCCAGCCACTCAGCGGCATGTGGGATCCTTCTGGACCGGGGCACGAACCCGTGTCCCCTGCATCAGCAGGCGGACTCTCAACCACTGCGCCACCAGGGAAGCCCCAGGAGCATTTTTACTAGAAGGAGTTTGGCCAAATTAAATCCTTGATTCTTATATAAAGTAGTACAGTTTTGTGAATGATCACCAAGTATTTTGGAAGACTATGGTGATATTCTTCGTCCTGTCAGTGGCTTAAATAAATAAGTTTAGGCAAATTTTTAATGTTCCTCTTCAGGAATTTATGTTTCTTTTTATAAAAAAGGAAAAGAGAAAGACTTGTGTAAATCATAATGTTTCCTTGCCCGAAAACTCGAGGCCAAATTATTTGCTTATTTTAGGTTGCTATTCATTTTTCTTACAGTGATCTCCCTGCCTCAGTCTCCCACCAGATCACTTTTCACATGTATTAAGTCCTCCTTTTAATGAATGGTTCTGTTTTGTAAGTCTTATATATTTATAAGAGTAGCCCCAACTTATATTTTGGTGAGAAATAGAAATTTAAATAATAAATACTAGGTCCTTGATTTACCCAACCTGAGGTGACACCAAGATGGTAAATACCTTGAAAGGAGCAGGCAAAAAAAGGCTCTGGGGCAATATGGGAATCATGATGTGGGTTTGGTGGAAAATGAGAAAAGCACTTTCTCAATCTTCTGGTGAACTTGTGCTTGGGGTAGCTTCCAGGTTTGTGGGATGTGTAGCACATCTTGTCCAATGGGAAGGAGAGGGAGCAAGAGGATGAGACTCAGGATTAGGCAGCTTTCCTCTAATAAGAGTTTGATAGTGTCTGGTCTTACATTTAGGTCTTTAAAATAGAAAAAGATTAGGCAGCTTTTACTACATCAGCTGTTTACATGCTTTGAATTTGATATTTAATTTGATCTTCTAATAGCCAGAGAGTTGGATCTTAATGGCATCATTTTCCAGATGAGCAAACAAAGCTAATAAATGGCAGAGCTGGAATTCAAATGTGCAGCGCTCTCACTAAAAACAAAACAAAACACAACAAAAAGCTTTCTACTCTTCCACTGTCCCCCAGCTTTACTGAGATCTCATTGGAAAACCCTTCAACTCTTAAAAAAGCCTCCTTTCTATTGTCTTGTTAGTTGTCCCACCTCCCTTTTATTTCTGACATTGACATTTAAATGAGAACCCATGGAATGCGTTCCTATCCTGTTTTCCAACGTAATGCTTCTGAAGTAGTTTTAGGCTTTTGGAGAAGTGTCTCTAGCCACCTATGTTGTATTTGGTATTGTTAGGTGCTAAGTAATAAAGAGGATCTGAAAGGAATTTTTTTTTTTTTTTTTTTTTTTTTTTGGCAGGCATCTGAGGGTGTGGGAGGTGAGATGGGTAATTGGGTTAATTTAGCTGTCCTAAAGATAATTTAGTATTTTCCTGTGAAATATCTTTGACATTTTAAAATCAAACTTGATTTACTGTTATTTTATATTACCTGGTTATTATGTAACATGTCCCACGATTACCTGTTTGGATCTGAGTATATAAGATGTGTTGTGAAAAGCACTCTGGACTTAGAACCAGGAGGAGCCGGTCTTAGGCTTTCCTCTGACACTAGCTCTGTGATTTTGGGCTCATAATTGATCCTCAGTTTTTCTTAACTGTAAAGTGGATTTAATAGAACCTATCACCAAGGTGGTTTTGTGAAGGTTAAATGAGGTAGAACACTGCTTCAGACAGTGCCTGAGATTCAGTAGCATTTAATAAATGTTAGTTACCCACCCCCATCCCAAATATTGAACATTGCCAGAAAGTCTGTAAATGTAATGTAACATTTATGTTTATAAGTGGGGACTTTATAGATACATATTATTCAAGTTATGAACTTCTGATGCAGGAAGCCCACTTATGCAAATAGCTGGGTTCCCACTACTACAAAAGCATCAGTATAAGATAGTGGTTTGGACTCCCAAATCTGGAACCAGCATCTGTGGGTCTGAATCCTGCTTTATTTTACAAGCTGAGTTTATTTTACTAGCAAGTTATTCAACCTCAGTTTTCTCAACTGCAAAGTGAGGATAATACCACCTACCTTATAGGGTTGTAAGGATTAAATGAGCAAGTTTGTATATTTGTATACCAACATCCTATAAAGGTTTGCCACTGTTATTATTTGTTATCCTCCCATCTTCTCATTGTATAGACAGCCAGTAAGTCATCTGGAAAGTCCCTGAGATTCCATCTCATATCTTCTCTGATCAGGAGAATCCTCCGTACGTCATATACCTGTCTTTTCCCTCTGTCTTCAGTCTCTTCCTGGTTACTGCATTTTAGTTCATGCTACCCTTTTCTCATGTGTAATGCACTTTCATCAATCCCCTTTGTACATTTCTTGCCTAGACACTTAAAAAAATCTGTTCTATGTGAAACCCCAAACATTTTCTAATAGTGACTGATAATCCCAGCTATGTGTTCAGGATACTTTTTTGTGTGTGTGTGTGTGTCACGCGGGCCTCTCACTGTTGTGGCCTCTCCCGTTGCAGAGCACAGGCTCCGGATGCACAGGCTTAGCGGCAATGGCTCACGGGCCCAGCCGCTCCGCGGCATGTGGGATATTCCCGGACCGGGGCACGAACCTGTGTCCCCTGCATCGGCAGGCGGACTCTCAACCACTGCGCCACCAGGGAAGCCCCAGGATACTTTTATTCCAAGGAAGATGAAAGTTGTATAATCTCAAGCAAATGAAAAAAATGTATGTAAAGTATTGTTTATGGAATGCTTATTCTGTGCCAGTCATTCAGATTAATAAACTGAGGCTTAGAATGGTTGAATAACATGTTTAAAGGCACCCAGCTTTTATCTGGGGGAACTTGGATTTGAGTTAGGCCAGGTCTACCTGGCCCTTGGTCTCAAAATCCCTGAGCTTAGTTGCCATAAAACTACAGGCACCTCCTCGCCACTCCATCTGTACCCCTTATTAACGTACACTTGACTTTCCATCAGACTCCAGCTTTCAGATGACAAGATCACTCATGGTTCTCTTTGGCTGCAGTAATATTCTGCTCATTTGCTAGGGCAGCTGTATAGTGTTTCAGATACTTTGTGTTAAATTGGTCTTTTGTGTGTTGGCTTGGAAACCTAACCACATTTATAGTAGTGTGTATTGGGGGAAAATGTGCTCCAAATTTCAAACAACCAACTGGGAATGAATTTTTAAAAACGCCCAACTGTTTATAAACTCAAGACTACCAGTGTAGTTGTTAGAGTATATTACCTTCATTGATATACTTTAAAGGCTTATGTGTCATACTTGAACCAGACACAGTCTGGAATGGTATACACATTATTGCACTAATTTGCTTAGTTGTCTGTCCTCATCTGTGGCTGACGTTTGTATCACCAACCACTACCATTATGTTTGCCACATAGTAGGGATCCAGTGAGGAGACCTATTTAGTCCTCTTTAAAAAAATCCATGGTTTTTTTATACTTTTCTGTAGCTAGATATATTTCAGTAAGAAAAAAATCAATGGAACGTCAGGCAACATTGAAAGAGGAATATTGCCATGCAGCTACGAATCAGATGAAAATACTGCTTATGCTAGGCGGAATTAAGATATTTACAGGTATTTGGGAGCCAGACACTTATGAGAATATTGCTTTGATTATTGGGAAGCAAGGAAAGCAGTCAAACGAGTTCCTTCTTGGCTTCGAGTCTTGTTTACTTTTCTTAGGTTAGAACTGATAACTCTAATGGTTTTAAGAGAACATGGAGACAGGTCTGCTATGAAATGCCAGCATATTTAGTTCTAAGTTTATAGACATTTTCTAGTAAGTGCTGTTTAAGGGTTTGTAGCTACACAATGATCATAACATCTTATAATAATTTTAAGAGTTTGAAGAAAGCAAAGCCTTCCAGGGACACTTCCTTCCCCAATTTTACAACAGAGAAAACTAAGAGTCAGAGCACTTAGTGACTCACCTAAGACCTCTGTGGGCCACCACTTTAGCATCATGCTCAATTTGTGATTGAGTCATAAATGATACAGAAGGTAGTCAGAGGTAGAACTTAGGTAACTAAATATGTACCCATTTGTTCAAATAGTTCTGAGACGTCTAAGATGTATTTGTGGGTAGGAGATTTGGAAATTATCTGAGAGAAGTTAGGATTATGTAGGGTCCAGTCATTACCTTGGATATTACGAAGGGCAGTATCTCGTGGGAGAAGAGATGGCAAACTGTTGTTTTCGGCCCTTGCCACACTGGAATTTGCAGAGGTTAGGGACCAAGTCCCTCTTATTTATCCTTCTAGTCCTAGTCAGCCTTGTGCCTGCTAGTGAGCAGCTGGTCAGTAGTGGAGTATTATTGATCACATGAATGCCAGGCATAGACACTAACTGTGGGTTTGTCTTGTGGAAGGCCTATTTGATTGTTTGGCTGGCATTTCTTTTTTTGTGTTGTTCCTTTTGTCAAGAGAAAAACCTCTTGACACAGCACCCCTAATCTAATTAGACCTTAATGGAGGTAACAGTTATATTAAGAACAGGAAAAACAAAGTGTTGAGAGGTCATTACAGATAAAAAGGTGCTCTCTTGTATAACTTTCATTTGAGACTTCAGGCAACTGAGGTTCAGAGAGGTGAAGTGATTTTGAGTTAGCCCCAAGCCCTGTACTCGCCCACTGTGCCCCGTGGCTGCACTGCTCTTGACTGGTTTTGGGGAACAGCACAGCCTGTAATGCCTCCCCTCTGACAGTCTGCTCAAGTCCAGCTGCTTACGGGTGCCTCTGCTGCCACCTGGTTTCACAGAGCCTCCTGGAGGCCTGGTCTTCAGGCCTGCTGCCTCTGGTCACACTCAAGGCCCTGCCCACATACCACATGCCACCTGTCTTTGTCTTGTTCTTGCAGCGGGGCCTGCTCTCAGCACATTCTCACCGTGGGAATGAAGCCTGGGAAGTAATTCGGTCAAGGTATTTATGACTGAAACAGGGTGCCTCAAAGCAGACAATCTGCTAACCCTGACTTGGGCCTCTGAGGAGAGAAAAGTTTTTATTTCTTCTTTTCCTTTTACCTTTTTCTTTAGTCATTTAAAAGCTTCGGGCTGTGAATTAAAACTAATTGTAACTTTTTAATTTTATACAAGAAAGATACGTATTTTATGGGATCTCCATTGATCTGTATTATGTTTCCTTTCTAGAGACATTAGGCCGTTGCAGTTTTAGTTGTTTCTCTAAAGAGTTATTTTTGAATTAATTATAGATAATTTATCCAAGCTATGTTCAAAAAGTAGTTTCATGTAGAATACTGTTAGCCATTCTTGCATTTACTTTTAGAGAAGTCAGGATGTAAGCCTAATATTGGCCCTTATGAGTCAGTCATTAGAAATTTGCTATGGCTACTGGTGAATTCTTTAAAAATTTAGTTAACATTTTAAAGAAATAACATATTTGCATTTTATGAAAATCAGAAATAAATAATTCTAAGATGTCACTCAGATAAACATTTTTGTTAATATTTTAGTGTTTATTGTTTCAGACTTTGTTTCATGCATATATGGAACTATTAAGTTAAAAAATTTCCAAGGGGATCATAGAACATAGTGCTGTAATCTGGTTTGTTCACCAAGTGACTTCTCATAATTTTACCCCTATGAGGTAATAACTTTTGGTTAGGGTGATAGCTTTTTATGGTACATGGTGTGGATGAATGAAAGTTTGTTTACCTAACCCTTTAATCTGTTGCATATATGTTATTTGTTTTTCCTACTATAAATAATCCTGTTACAGACACCTTTGTGCCTTTTTTTTTTTTTTTTTAATTTTCTGATTATTTCCATTAGGAGACTATAAATGGTATTGTTGTCTGAAAGTTATTCACATTTTAAGATTTTGGGTATTATTTATGCCATGATTTAAAAAGCACACACTGTATTTTAACAGAAATATCATAAATCTGCCCAGTTGGTTTTTTCTAAGACAGTAAGTTCTGTAGGTTCCTTGACAAATAAATGGTCCTGGGGACTGCGGGATGCCTGAGCAGTGCTTCTAACTGTTAGATCTTCCCCTGAGCACTGTAAACATTCTGGACTGCCAGATTCTAAGATTTGCTCTGGAGGTGTGAGATAGAAGCCACCTTAAATAGCTGGAAGATAATCCTCGGGAAGAGACAGGCTTTGTCATTTTTGTGTTTACCAGGTGTGCAGCATTGAACCTTTAAAACCCTTCCAAGTAAAATAGGGTCTTCCCCCCCACCCCCCTTATGATTAAAATGCTGGCTGCTAATCTTTCATGATAAAGAGAGAGCAGTTTCAGAAGATGGATCATTTCCTGATTAGTGGTTGTAAAGATTGCACGTGGATGGTATCCCCAGTGTTGTGAAGTTATTTTATTGGTCAGGTCTGCTTCAGTGAAATCAACATGGCTGGCTTCTCTTTGCAAAGACTTGTGACAACAAGTTCATAACTACACTCCCTGGGGAGCGCAGTTTACTTTTAAGATTTTGCTTCAGGCATCTCTCTGCAGCCTTATGCTGTGAGTCTTTAAGATTCCAGATATGAAACTGGTTTGACATTAATTCCTAGCATGACAGCTTTTTAGATCTCCTCTTTGCCTAAGTCAGATGAAGTCTGCAGAGCTAGCAGCATTCCTTTTCCCTTTATTTTCTCCTTTCTCCATGTCTGCTGGTTCACAAAAGAGAGTAATTGTACCTAGGCAGTCATAAACATTATTGATTAGATTTGTATTTAATAAAATTAGACCTTGTCAATTATTAGTGAAAACTAAACCAAGGGAACCTATAGTTATGGAGCATTGAGTTGAACAACTTGGAAAGGGCAAAGTTCTTCAAATAAGGCACAGATAAAAGATCTTATCTGTATATTCTTCTGTTCTTTGACTTAAGTATTAGAATGTTCCTCCAAAGCCTCAGTTTTCAGGGTAATGCTTAGGTGTTCTCTTTTATTTTATACTTAAGATAATTTAGAAACACTTGTATTTCTAAATTTATTTCTATTTTATGCATTGTATAGCTCTCCCTCTATATAATCTAGTATAGATTTAGATTGATAATTTTTTAAAATTATTGTTTCTTCAGAAATGTAAAAATATTCTGGCCTAACACGATGATGTATTTACCAACTGGAAAGATTGTGTTAAATTTGGAATTGTACTTACTAAATTATGGAACTGTGTACTACTGTTCTAGTATGTGATACTGCAGATAAAATTTCAAAGGAACTATGGAGAGAAAATTCTTGTAAAGGGTCGTATTGCTCAGTGAAATTGCTTTTCTTTTGGATGTCCCTGTTCTCTTTTGGTGTTTGAGGTGTGGGGGGAGGAGGTTTGCACAGGAAAGGTGTTGAGATTTATTGGCCCAGGTAACTGGAGCCTCTAAAGAGCAGGAGAAGAGAATCCGTGAGCTCCAGCGATGTCAAGGCATGATCTCTTTAGGAGTCCTACTTGGTTCTGCTTTTCTTTCATTGGTCTCATTTCTTGCCACAATGAAGTTTTCTCCAAATGGCTCAAAAGAGAACAACTGGCTGACCCAAGGTGGTGTTTTTCTGGCTTCCATTTGTCAAATCTCTCCAAAGGACTTTTGCTTGGGTCATCCTTTGGTCACGTAGGTGGACAGTCATCAGTAGGGGTCAGGGCAGGACACTGTGATCTGTAGTCCTAGCAGGACCACGTGGCATGAGAGGTTTCTACACAGATAGAGACAGCAGATGTCTAACAACATCTTGAATTGGCAGTTAAAATTTTTTCCTAATTGTGGTAAGATACACAACATAAAATTTACCATCTGGACCATTTTTAAGTTACAGTTCAGTAGTGTTAAGTACATTCACATCATTGTGCAACCTATCTCCAGAATGCTTTTCGTCTTCCAAAACTGAAACTCTATACCCATTAAACAACACCCCTCCACCCCATCCTCCCCTCCCCCCAGCCCTTCGCAACCACCATTCTACTTTCTGTCTCTATGAATTTGACTACTCTGTGTAGCTCATTTAAGTGGAATCATACAGTATTTATCTTTTTGTGATTGACTTATTTCACTTGGTGTAATGTTCTCAAGGTTCATCCACATTGTAGTATATGTCAGAATTTCCTTCCTTTTTAAAACTGAATAATATTCTATTCAGTGTATATACCACATTTTGTTTATCCATTCATCGACAGACACTTGGGTTGCTTCCACCTTTTGGCTATTGTGAATAATGCTGCTATGAACATAGACACACAAATATCTCTTCGAGATGCCGGTTTCAATTGTTTTGTGAACTGGCAGTTTTTTTACACAACTCTTAAGTCAAACAGGTGAACTAAGTTCACCTTTTTCCATAAAAAACTGCCCTTTATCTTAACCTCCCTCTCATATCACCTTCACTTGTTACCTAAGCCATATTGTGGGGCTTATTTTGACTCATCTCTCCTGGACTGTTAGTCACCAAGTGTGATAGATTTTTAACTCTTGAATATCCGTTTAGTCCAATAGCTTCCCTGAGTGTGGTTTGTTCTCAAGGTGCTCTGTGAGTAAAGAATTTCATGGTCAGATAAGTTTGGGAATCGCTTGATGTTGCTTAGTTTATCCTTTTCCTGGAAAACTAAAATAAGAAACTATTGAATATTAGTCAACTGTTTTCCAGATATATGACCATGGAGCTACCTTTTCACTTAACATATATGAAGTTGAGAAAGAAATACTGTTCTCACTGCTCTTTGCCTTTTCACGCCCACTCCTTACTGCCTTTCTGTAGGTTTCATCTCTGGCTTAGATTGTAGCCCAGTCTCTGAAATCAGTGGGTTTAAATCTTTTTTGTCTTATTGATCCATTTGACAGTCAGTTGAAGACTCCTTTTCTTGTAATAAAACAGCTTAGACAGTGAAATACGTAAGATTACAAATCATTCACTGATTTGTTAGAGAAGAGCCGTCCTCTTGTTCATTCTCAGTTGCTGCAGCCTGGAAATATTGTATGGTGGGGAGTAGTATGGGCAGTGGAGTTTGGATAGTCTGTGTGGACAGGTTATTTAACTTTCTGTGTCTTAGTTTACTCATCTGTAAAACGAATATAGTAATAGTACCTACTTCATAGGGTTTTATGAGAATTAGGTGAGTCCTTATATTCAAAGCACTTAGAACAGTGACTGGTATATATAAGTGCCCAATAAATGTTAGTTGCTATTTCTGTCTTCCCTCCCTCCCTCCATGGTAATATCATTTTTTATCATCTTACTGCAAAAGATGATTTACGATTCCTGTGAAGTTCATTATTCAGTGATTTTGCATGCATTTCATAGTTAATCCTCAACGAAGGAAAAAAATGCATCTGATAATGCTCCCAGTAATTAACTTTTTTGGAGCTCATTAATTTGGAAAATATAGATCATCCTTTTATTAGTGTAGAGCAGGGGTCCCCAGTCCCCAGGCCACGGACTGATGTTGGTCTGTGGCCTGTTAGGAACCGGGCCGCGCAGCAGGAGGTGAGCAGCGAAAAAGCGAAGCTTTATCTGCCGCTTCCCATCGCTCGCATTACTGCCTGAACCACCCCCTCCCCCCCCAAGTCCGTAGAAAAATTGTCTTCCACAAAACCGGTCCCTGGTGCCAGAAAGGTTGGGGACTGCTGGTGTAGAGTGTTTGCTTTACTTAAACATTTATTCTCAAAACTTAGTAAACAATTTTAGAGGAAACACTGCAGAAGGAAGTGTGGTTATGAGTGAGTGACTGACTTAGAGGATTTTTATTTTTACTGAGACTTAAATATTTTTTCTTTGAGAGTTTGAGCAGGTAAGAGCATGAGTTTCAGTCATAGCCCTGTGACTTTGGACACGTGACCTAATGGCTTGCCATTTACTATGTACCACCATTTACTTATTTGCAGAAATGAGGCTGGTTATACTTAACTAGGGTTAATTTGAATATTAATGTGATAGCATGCAGAAAACTTTCCTGTGGTAGGTGATCTGTAAATAGTTTCACCTCTTCTCTCTCTTTCCAACGGAGGCAGAAGAGAATTCCTGTGTAATCTGTTGCTCAGCTCTGATGCTCCTCACTCTGTGGTGGCAAATTTGCCTCTTACCAAGGCTTTATTGGTAAGCATTTTAAACTTTTCATTATTGTTGTTGTCATTGTTGATATTTTGTTTGACATGGGTACTATATTCACATGCTTCAGAAAGTAAACCAGTATAATTTAGTACAAATTGAAAAGGCTTGCTCCAGTTTTTGTCACTGTCAGCTTCCTTCCCTGCCCCCTTAAATAACCTCTTTTATGCATTTCTTGTGTCCAGATACAATTAAACACAAGTATATATTCTTCTCTATACAAAATGTAGCATACTCCATATACTATTCTGCACTTTGCTTTCATTTTACAGTATATCCTCCTCTCTTTCGGTATTAGGACCTGGAATATTTCCTTATTCATGTGTGTGTATGTTACATGTATGTATGTATGTATTTATTAGAGCTCCAGTGTGTTCTGTACCATGGTTTACTTAACCAGTCTCCATATTCATGGATATATTATTTGTTTCCATGCTATTATTACTGCAAACAGTGCTTCTTTGTATAACTCATATGTACAAGGTTGGATAAATTCCCAAGGTTGTTGGGTTAAAAGATAAGTGCATTTATAATTTTTCAAAAATAATTTTTATCAAGATTGTAAATTGCTCTCCACTGGGTTCATACCATTTTGCATACATTGGCATGTATTTTTTTTGCACTGCAGACAGCTCTCACCCCACCCTCCATACCATTTTTTGAGCTGCTGTCTTGGCAATGTGGAGGGAGTTGTACAAGTGGAGGAGATCCCATCTCATATTTCCTAAGTTGTAGTGGGCAGTTCAAGTCTAGTGTTTTCCAACCGGAGTAGTAAGACACAGAGTTATACTGTGGTGTGCGACTAGGCATTCTGCCCATCCTGATCTACTCTTCTTCCTGTCTTGGGATCTGAGGATGGAATGGCTGGTTGTATTGTGTGCCTGATTTACCAAGTAGGTCTGGGGGACAGTCACTTACTCTGTACATAAAATATTATTGGCTGCTGTCTCCTTTTTTGGAAGTTATTTTTAAGAAGTTATATTCACTGTTTTTTTGCAAAAGTTTTTCTTATTTATTGAAGATTTAGAATCCAGAGAAAAGAATAAAAGCCATGTGGAATCCCATAACCGTAGTCAGTATTTTGATGAATATCCTCTCAATTTTATGTGCACATGCCCAACATAAATTGTGTTTATATACTGCATGATGTTTTATAACCTTTCCTTTGTTTGTTAGTGAATCATGAATATTGTTCCATCTTCCAATAATTATACATATATATACACATGTATATATATACATAATTACATATATATATGTGTGTATATACATATGTTATTTTTTTTTTCAGTGTAGAATTCTGTTAGATGGCTTCACTGTGATTCTGTGTTCCTGGATGAATATTTAAGATTGTTTTGTTAGTCGTTCTAAATAACTTTGTGATGAAGACCCTTGTAGCTAAATCTTGTATATCATCGTTATTTGCTTAGAAGTAGAAAGAACTTCTGGGTCAAAGGACATTTACAGATTGCTCTGCAGAACTCACGTGATGTTTATATTTCTAAATGAGAGTACTTGCTTTGTCACGTTTAATCAATTTGTGGATATTATAATTTAAAAAAATTTGCCAGTCTATTTGTAAAAAAATGGTAAATCTCTATTTTACTTCATAGATATTTGGTTATTAGTATATTTAAACTTTGTTTTTCATGTTGAGAATTCATGTTTTCTTTGTGGATTCCCTTGTCAAGCCCTTTGTCCATTTTATTATTGGTGTGTTTGTGTTTTTCTTTTTTCTTTTTTTAAAGCTATATGTTAAGAATATTAACTTTTTGTGATACATGGTACAAATATTTTTCTTCAGGTTTGCTTATATATTTAGGGTCTTTTGATACAGAAGTTTTATATTTTCATGTACTCATACCTATCAAACATTTCTTTTTCTTTTTAAAAATTTATTTATTTTAGGCTGCATTGCTTCTTCACTGCTGCACGCAGGCTTTCTCCAACTATGGCGAGTGGGGGCTACTCTTTGTTGTGGTGTGCGGGCCTCGCATTGAGGTGGCCTCTCCTGTTGTGGAGCACGGGCTGTAGACACATGGGCTTCAGTAGTTGTGGCTCGTGGGCTCAGTAGTTGTGGCTTATGGGCTCCAGAGCGCAGGCTCAGTAGTTGTGGCACACGGGCTCAGTTGCTCCATGGCATGTGGGATCCTCCCAGACCTGGGCTCGAACCTGTGTCCCCTGCATTGGCAGGCAGATTTTTAACCACTGTGCCACCAGGGAAACCCCAAGGTTTCTACTTTTGATGTCATGTTGGAGAGACCTTTTGACTTCCCTAATTATATAAACATTTATCTCTATTTAGACTTAGTATTAGGTATATTTGATATTTTTAAATGACAGAACACATTTTAGTATGTGGTGTCAGATGAATGCTAGCTTTCTTAATATTTTTTCTAACTGGCTATCCAGTTGTCTCACCACAAAAAAAAATTATCATTCTTCCCACCGACTTGAAATCCATGTCTTTAAAAATTGTTCTGTTTTCTTAAACATACTTGAAAATTTATACTAAAACTCTATTAAAAGGACATTAGAGCTCTGGACTGTTTTCAGGCCGTTGGTGCCAGGGTGATATTAAGCAGGTAGCTTAACCCTCTCTTTGACTCGATTTCTTCTGTGAAGTCAGGACTGACCTTCAACCAGAGTTGTTAATGAGGATCTGATGAGATAATGGATATAAATCATGAAGTTCTGTATAGAGAATAAGTGTTTATAATACTACTAATTAGGATGGGGCCAGGTATTCCTGAAGCTCTAGAGCCACACTTAAACTAGTAACACAGCATAATAAAAGGTTACATTTTGTGTTTGGGGCGTATTAGAAAAACCAACAAAAGAGCTTCTCTGGCATTTGAGTGAATTCCCTAATGGGAACAAATAGAACCCTATCACTGAAATAAAAAAAAATTTTTTTTATCTTGATAGGGATTAAATACAGTAGTTAATTTCCTTAGTGATTAAACATAGAAAGCAAATGTAATGCTACACTTTTCACATTATGGTATTCTTCATTTGGTCTTTTTCTTTCTTTTTAAAAAAATTAAGACAGTTACTTTACTTTGAACACGAAAGTGGTATAAGCAACTGTATAGGCTCCATGATACGTTCTTCTCCCATTTGCTCCAACCCCAAGATAAAATTTTGGGAGAGGGGCTTCCCTGGTGGCACAGTGGTTGAGAGTCCGCCTGCCGATGCAAGGGACACGGGTTCGTGCGCTGGTCTGGGAAGATCCCACATGCCGCAGAGCCTGCACGTCCGGAGCCTGTGCTCCGCAACGGGAGAGGCCACAACAGTGAGAGGCCCGCGTACCGCAAAAAAAAAAAAAAAAAAAAAATTTTGGGAGAAAAAATGTATTATATTTGGTTAATTATGTTATCTACTATTACTTGTTCTAAGGCAGGCATGGCATTGACTGATATCTGGCTTAAGGTCTAAGAATCATATTCACATAGAGCATGCTAAGTGGTTGCATTTTGGGAAATGAAACTTTCATTTGGGTTACAGTTGAATGTGTGTGCAAATGAAGAGTTACTGAACCACTATTCTTGATTAATTAAAGAAGATGAATATGATTTGTCTACATTGTCACAGTTCCTTCCATGTAAACATCAGTTTTGTTTGTTCCTTTTACTGAAAAACATTCTGATGAAATAATCTTGCAAAGGAAAGATAATCTAGCTTTGAGTCTACAATAAAAATGCAAAAAGTAAACAATAGTCAATACTTAATTTTCTGCTCAGCTATGTTTAGGACCTTTACAAGTAGTGTATTAGTCTCTAGAGAGCACCACGGTGCTGCCTGTGCCAAATATTTCATGTACTCTCCTTGAGCATCAAGATGGTCCACCCTGGTTCTCCAGCAGACACAGTGTGAAGCGGTGATAAGTTCCTGCAGGAAGTGTTAGCATGTCTTCTTTCCCCATGAAAGTCTGGATCCACTGTCCTCTTTATCTCTTATACCCAAATATCTGCTTCCCTCTAAGATATATCAAATTTTATTATTCAGATGTTCTTCATAAAACATCTTAATCTTTTCTTCTAGTTTGGTAGTTTATTTGCATATAGTTATTCTGTTCATCCAGGAGTAATTTCTCTCTTTTTGGATTTTGTCTAATTCTGGATCATTCTCATATTTGTTAGCAACCTGTTTCCAGTAAAAGACACCAAGCTGATATAGTGGCTCTAGGCTGACGGGACTTCAGTTGATTGAGTTTCCACTGATCCATATACCATATGTCCTCCATCTTCCCTGCCTCACCTGGAGAATTGCCTGCAAATTGTGGGGGATGGGGGTGTGTGTGGAGGGGGGCACTGAAGAGACACAGCTCTTCATTTGGTCTTTAGATTCAGACATTGCCAATAAACTTACAGAGTCAGGTACATGGATTCATATTGGGGATTTGATAGTCACTGACTTTGAGACCATAGGTAAGTCATTTCATGCCTCTGAGCTTTGGTTTCTTCATCTGTAAAATGAAGTGCCTTTGTAGGAGTTTGAATGTAATATCACAGCGCTGAGGCCTCTTTCCAGCACCAATTTCTTGGAAAGGAGGCCAGTTTTTTTACATTCCAACCAAGGGAAATTTGCAATAACTGTTAATTTACTTTACTTAATTTTTTTTGTCTCTAAAATACAAGCCAAATGATCTTCATTTTTACCTTTCGTGTCTGATTTTTTTTTTTTTCTTTGGTGGTATGCGAGCCTCTCACTGTTGTGGCCTCTCCCGTTGTGGAGCACAGGCTCTGGATGCACAGGCTCAGCGGCCATGGCTCACGGGCCTAGCTGCTCCACGGCATGTGGGATCTTCCCAGACCGGGACACGAACCCGTGTCCCCTGCATTGGCAGGCGGACTCTCAACCACTGCGCCACCAGGGAAGCCCTCATGTCTGATTATTAAGAGAGTAATAAGAATATAAGCCTCAGTGAAGCAGATAAACCTCAGATAAGTCAAATGAAAGAATTTCCAGTAATGTCATTGTGTTCTGTATTTAAAAGTGTTTCAAAGATTAGATCAGAAATAAATGAAAAAGAAATGAAGGAAACAGTAGCAAAGATCAATAAAACTAAAAGCTTGTCCTTTGAGAAGATAAACAAAATTGATAAACCATTAGCCAGACTCATCAAGAAAAAAAGGGAGAAGACACAAATCAATAGAATTAGAAATGAAAAAGGAGAAGTAACAGCTGACACTGCAGAAATACAAAGGGTCATGAGAGATTACTACAGGCAACTATATGCCAATAAAATGGACAACCTGGAAGAAATGGACAAATTCTTAGAAAAGCACAACCTTCCGAGACTGAACCAGGAAGAAATGCAAAACATAAACAGACCAATCACAAGCACTGAAATTGAGACAGTGATTAAAAATCTTCCAACAAACAAAAGCCCAGGACCAGATGGCTTCACAGGCGAATTCTATCAAACATTTAGAGAAGAGCTAACACCTATCCTTCGCAAACTCTTCCAAAATATAGCAGAGGGAGGAACACTCCCAAACTCATTCTGTGAGGCCACCATCACCCTGATACCAAAACCAGACAAAGATGTCACAAAGAAAGAAAACTACAGGCCAATATCACTGTTGAACATAAATGCAAAAATCCTCGACAAAATACTAGCAAACAGAATCCAACAGCACATTAAAAGGATCATACACCATGATCAAGTGGGGTTTACCCCAGGAATGCAAGCATCCTTCAATATACGCAAATCAATGTGATACACCATGTTAACAAATTGAATAAAAACCATATCAACTCAGTGGATGCAGAAAAAGCTTTCAACAAAATTCAACACCCATTTATGATAAAAACCCTCCAGAAACTAGGCGTAGAGGGAACTTTTCTCAATGTAATAAAGGCCATATATGACAAATCCACAGTCAGTATCGTCCTCAGTGGTGAAAAACAAACCATTTCCACTAAGATCAGGGACAAGACAAGGTTGCCCACTCTCACCACTATTATTCAACACTGTTTTGGAAGTTTTAGCCACAGCAATCAGAGAAGAAAAAGAAATAATAAAAGGAATCCAAATCAGAAAAGAAAAAGTAAAGCTGTCACTGTTTACAGATGATATGATACTATACATAGAGTATCCTAAAGATGCTACCAGAAAACTACTAGAGCTAATCAATGAATTTGGTAAAGTAGCAAGATACAAATTTAATGCACAGAAATCTCTGGCATTCCTATACACTAATGATGAAAAATCTGAAAGAGAAATTAAGGGAACACTCCCATTTACCACTGCAACAAAAAGAATAAAATACCTAGGAATAAACCTACCTAAGGAGACAAAAGACCTGTATGCAGAAGATTATAAGACACTGATGAAAGAAATTAGAGATATACAAACAGATGGAGAGATATACCGTGTTTTTGGATTGGAAGAATTAACATTGTGAAAATGACCATACTACCCAAAGCAATCTACGGATTCAATGCAATCCCTGTCAAACTACCAATGGCATTTTTCACAGAACTAGAACAAAAAATTTCACAATTTGTATGGAAACACAAAAGACCCCGAATAGCCAAAGCAATCTTGAGAAAGAAAAATGGAACTGAAGGAGTCAGGCTCCTTGACTTCAGACTATACTACAAAGCTACAGTAATCAAGCCATTATGGTACTGACACAGAAACAGAAATATAGATCAATGGAACAGGATAGAAAGCCCAGAGGTGAACCCATAAAGATATACAGATTGCCAACCAACACATGAAAAGATGCTCAATGTCACTAATTATTAGAGAAATGCAGCTCAAAACTACGATGAGGTATTACCTCACACCAGAGTGGCCATCATCAAAAGATCTCCAAACAATAAATGCTGGAGAGGGTGTGGAGAAAAGGGAACCCTCTTGCACTGTTGGTGGGAATGTGAATTGGTACAGCCACTATGGAGAACAGTATGGAGGTTCCTTAAAAAACTACAAATAGAGCTATCATATGACCCAGCAATCCCACTACTGGGCATATATCCAGAGAAAACCATAATTCGAAAAGAGAGATGCACCCAGAATTCATTGCAGCACTATTTACAATAGCCAAGACATGGAAGCAACCTAAATGTCCATCAACAGATGAATGGATGAAGATGTGGTCCATATATACAGTGGAATATT
>NW_020175190.1:686321-734368 GCF_003031525.2 Neophocaena asiaeorientalis asiaeorientalis
TGACAGATGACTGGATAAAGAAGATGTGGCACATATGTACAATGGAATATTACTCAGCCATAAAAAGAAACGAAATTGAGTTATTTGTAGTGAGGTAGATGGACCTGTCATATGAGTCTGTCATACAGAGTGAAGTAAGTCATAAGTCAGAAAGGGAAAAACAAATACCGTATGCTAACACATATGGAATCTAAAAAAAAAAAGTGGTTCTGAAGAACCTAGGGGCAGGACGGGGATAAAGACGCAGACCTACTAGAGAATGGACTTGAGGACACGGGGAGGGGGAAGGGTAAGCTGGGACAAAGTGAAAGAGTGACGTGGACATGTATACACTACCAAATGCAAAATTGATAGCTAGTGGGAAGCAGCCATATAGCACAGGGAGATCAGCTTGGATGACTCTTTTGAACTCTTAGGGATGAATCATTTTGGGATAACCAGATTTTCCAGATGAGTGAGAATTTATTGTTATAATCACCATATTTTAAAAATTTTAACTACTTTCATGAGAAAGTTTGAAAATGTATTTGCTGTATTCCTTTGCACTGAGTTAACTGAATACAATTTATTTTTCTTTATTGATCAGGTTCAGTTGTGAACATAACTTATGCTAAGTACTGTGCTCGTAGCATGTTTTCAAGTATAAAGCCCTGGGTTTAAATTTAATTTTTTATCAATTATTGACTTTGTTGCCTTGTAACAGTAAATCCCTCTTAACCTCACTTTCCTAATTTTTTAAGAAATTGAGATTGAAAAGCTTGATATAAGATAGATCTTCTCTAAAGTATTATTGTGATAGGGATGTCTTCCAGGGTCTATTGAGTTGTGTATATATAAAACACACACAGTGTATTTGTTTCATACTAACTAGCTTTGGACTAGAATTCTTGCTGTGTTTTCTATAGTTTTTCTGTCACTTTCCCTGTATTCACTTCTGGAAGCCATCAGGGTGCCTCTAGGGCCTCTTCTCATAGGATTTACAGACTTCTTGGCATCTAGTCATTCCTATTTTATACACGACTCTAAGTGAAAAGGCCTGGCAATATGTAATGTTCATGAATATTTGTGTGAAATTTCTGTAGCATTTCTTTTTGTTGAACTCATATTTTATGTGTGTTCCAAAGCAATGCAGCTTAGCACCATTAAAGCATAAAGAGTATATTGCATACTGGTCTTTATTTAGAAAGGAATAGTATGGAGCCACCCAGTAGTGAGACACATAATCTAAGTTGTTTTTCTTTTATTTCCTGACCCCCTTTTATTGACTTGTGTGGCATGCATACACTAGTGGTATAATACATCCGAGTTTCACAGTACAGATTGAAACCATGTGATTTTCTGTGAGGTGTTTTTGTTTTGTTATGGGTTTTTTTAAAATTTTATTAATTTTTTTATACAGCAGGTTCTTGTTAGTTATCCATTTTATACATATTAGTGTATATAAGTCAATCCCAGTCTCCCAATTCATCACACCACCACCTTGTTTTAAGCCTTGTTTGGGGATTATATCCTTGACTTTGACTTTATAGATTACACATCTACTATGTGGCCAACCATGTGATTTGGATGGAATTATTCCCAGGTAAAGATGAGGAAACCAAGATTTGGAGAAATTAAGTAACTTTTTTATTTTAAATATGAGTAACTCTTGTCTGACTGCAAAGCTCATGCTTTTACCCATAAACCATGCTATATGTTAGCTCTGAACTAGTGACTCCAAACTTCTGCAAACTGTGACGCTCTTGTGAACTTGGGGTGAAATTGGGGTGGGGTAGATGTTTGTACTTATTCCCTTTTCCTGTGTAATGAGCAGTAAGCTACCATTTTCTGTGCCCACCTGCATGGTCACTCTTAGAGGTGTGTGTGGTGCTCATATATGTGTACATTCATGCAGAGAGCTATTGCTCACAGGATCATCTGGCATCCTCCTGCCTCTAGAAAAGAGGACCCATGGCAGCCAGATCAGTGAGCCATGGAACAAGGATATCTTTAGGGCAAAATATGTTATCCCCTTTCAGATAGTGATCTAAACACATGTGAGCCAACAGAGTCCCTATGAAAAGAATCCTGACTGGATCTTCAGCTTAGTTCAATTAATTTAATTATTAAATAAATATTCAGTTCATTATAACATTACATAAGAATGCCAGGGGAGGGCAAGTGCCCATGATTCTGTTCTGGAGTGCTAAGAAGGATGTCCTGAGATAGTATAGTCCTGCCATCTACTTCTGCCCCATCACATCCTTATGTAGACATAAAATATTATGAAGAGAGACTCCATGAGGAAGTGTTAGTTTTTCAGTTTCTCTTGCAATGAACTCTTAATTTTAGCTGAGAAACATGCAAGTATATGGTCTGGGTTGAGAAAGCGTTTACTTAATAGTTTCATTTAGAGCTAATACTGTTTTGGGCTTTATAAATAGTTCTGGTGTTGAGAGAAGTAGAAAAGATAAATAGTTCTGGTGTTGAGGAAAGTAGAGCAATAAAATCAGGCTGGAACATGGCCATTAAGCCCAAACTAATCAGAACATCTGTGTGCCTTCATATAAGGCTGATTGATGATCTTGGTCCAAGCCTTCACTTAGTTCATGTAATAACGTGGAATCAAGGGTTCAAATATGTACAAGTGCTTCTGGATAATATTTTATAACTAGGCTTAGTGTATAGGCCAGAGAAAGATTGTGCTCCTATCCCATTATTAGTGACTGGGCCAATAGTTGAAAAGAACCTTTCTGTTATTAATGGAAAAACAGGCATAAAATCACACAGTGCATCTAAAAATTTTGATTGAAGTTGTTCTTTACTAAAGGGCCATTTCTATGTCTTTGTATAATTGAACTTAATTTTTTAAAAACTTTGAAATAGTTATAGATTGGCAGGAAGTTGCAAATTTTGTACAGAGAGAGCCTGTGTTGTTTAGTTGAACTTTAACGTAAGTGATGTGCTTTTCTCTTTAATTTTTAAAGATTTTAGACTTAGGGGGAAACTTTCTAAGATGAAAGACACTCAGTGTTGGGTCTCTGAAACTTGTGAACTAGTTTTCTGAATAACTTCAGACACAATGAGAATAATGGCTGAAATTCAGATGGCTGTGGTCACAGCTGTGTCTGTGTCAGATACATGAAGTGGTTCCCTGGAAGCCAGAAGCACCTTTAGCAGGAGAAAAATGCTGTGGAGTTCTCTGGTCACTCCAACTTGAGCCTCTTGAGCCTTTAAGCTTCCTGTAAGTGCCTGGGATTTTGCAAATAGTACTAGTAGTTCTGGAGTTACAGTTGTCAAAGTAACAGGTGATGGCTGGAAGCCAGCTTGGCACCCAGTCAGCTCCCCAAATAGCCGAGGTCGCTCAACCTTCACAAGGTCCTGCAGACCAAACTGGGTGCTGCAGACCAAACCCTTCCCCCAACATTTTTTAAAAACAGTCATTTGAAGAATTTTCTATAAAAGGCCTGAGCTGCTTCAGGCACTCAGGATGAGTTAAAAATGCACGGCTTTATGTTCTTATTCATACCTATTTGATTTAACCGTATGAAATTGCCATTCTTGTAGGTTTAAAAAAAAAAAAGTCCAATGTTGGAGGTTTTATACAGGTAAACCTAATGTTTTGTGCTGTCACACTGAAAATTCTTATGGTTGTGGAATAACATATTTCCAGGGAACACATTGTCTCAACCTCCTTATTTATAAAGGAAATACAGCATTTACTGTTTGTAAGATTAACTAACTTAATCCTCTTAACAATCATGAGGTAGGTCCTAGTATTTTCCCTGCTTTTAAGATCACCGCTAGCGAGTAGTGGAGCTGGGTTCATACCCAGGCAGTCTAGTCATGAAGCTGTACTGCTTCTCAGCACTTCTATTTGGCTCCACCTCCCCAAACATACTTGTGAAAGTCCTGGGTGTCTGGGCAGCTGATGGGCAAGTACATAGGTGTCTCTTTTTGACTTCATGGGAAAAAAGAACTTAATTTTCCCCTAAAAATGAATTAAGTCTTCTACAGTACAAGAGTTTTTGAGACTTAACAAGGATACTTTTGCAGTCTTTAGGCCTCTGGAGTTGAGGGTAAGGGTAGAGACTCGTTGGCCCTAATAATGAAAGTATAGATGATTATTGCCTTGGGAGAGGAGGGCTAATGTTTGTTTGGTAGAATCCATTCCAGGCTTGAAATCCTGTAGTTCTCTAATAAACCCCTGCCTCTCCTCTGTGTTGCTTAATGTCTTTGATCTTAGACATGGAAGGAAAAGAAGTGACTCAGCTGCGAGGGAGTTTAATTTAGGAATTGCTCATTGGCCTCTTGCTTGCCTTGTCCCGTATTGATATTGGTGGAGCAAGGCTTGGGGCTAGGAGATTAGGCCCCATGGGAGCTGTGTGAAGTGGGGAGGGGAGGGGTGTGTCCTTGGACCATCTTCTTCTGGGGCGGCTGTCCTAGGTGTTGAGACACACACCTATTCTATTAGATCTGTTCTGGGATGGTCCTACTGGATCCTATCTGGTCACACTCAAGCCTTTCCTGATATATTTGTATACCAGTTATGGTTCTGACGTCTACTGAATAAAATTGTAAAGGCTCATACAGTGGTTTTCCAGGGACTTTCCCTTTTTTTCTCCCTTAGCATTAGAGATGAGCCATTGTGGTTGTAGGCTGTTCTGTCATCAACGTCTCAGGTATTCTGTCAGAGGGGGGAAGGCTGGACAAGCAGCAAGTGACTGCCAGGGACCCAGACGACTTCCCATTCAGACTGAGTAGGAGGGAGACACCTGTTGTTGGAGACGTGGTTTAAAATGGACTATGATCAGTCTTCCTTGTTTCATCGTCTGATGAACAGAGGAAGGAAAAGCTTAGAAATATATTTTGTAAGTATTTTTAAGGTATTTTTCAACACCTTCCAAGTTTGGTGTTTTAGTTTGGTCACAGTGGTTATGAGATTGAAGACTAGTTTAATTTGTTTGGTGGTGTCCTTCCCCAAGATGTCAGCTGCGTGTGTATTCTCATTCCCACTTCTAGAGGGCAATCAAGGGAGAAGAAGCTCCCTCAATCCTGTTTTGGAATAAGGGAGAGGTGTATATTCCCATGGCTAGGATCTGATTGGTCTTCAAGTTGGTTTTCATAAGTTGATTATCACTCTTCCTGAGAACTGCTGTGGCCCTGGGGTCTCTGGATGGTCCTGCATGTGTCATTCATTGGTCTACTGAGTGCCTACTATGTTCTAAGCACTGACTGTGAGAAATAAGAATGAATAAACACAGCCTCAGCCCCTAGTTATAGTGTGGTGGGTGATATTTACACACAAAAAAGCAAGCTAAGGTTGTAATTAACATGTTTAACGGAATACTATGGGAGCACAGAGAAGAGAGTGACTCTGGAAGACTTCACAGGAAGAGGAGGCATTTGAACTGGACTTTAGAGAATGAACCAGAATTCTTCAGTTCTGATGGGAACTGCTCTCAGAAAAATCTCAGGAGGACAGAGCGTTAGGAACAGTCAGGGTTGAGGGGGCACTTTGGGGATCCATGATCCAAGGTCCGTACCCCTCTTGTTTTGTAACTGGAATGCCAAGCTATCCCTTTACTGTTTTTTTCTTTATTGTTCTATGAATCATCTTCATCAATCACTGCAACTTCTATTTGCAATGATGCCCGGTACCGCCGATGAGAAAACCTAGTCTTTATTGCCTGGTTCCCCTGCTTGTGGCTGCCCCCACCCTTTGCTCTCTCCTTCTCAAAACAGCATCATATGTTGTGCCTTTGTGCCATTTATTGAGCAAGGACCAGACTGCAGGGCATTTGAGTGATGCCTCTTCAGATCCCACTGAAACCCTTCCTCACTGATCTCAACTGGGGACCAGGAACAGAGGCTGCTTTTGGTCCTTTTCCATTTCTCCATAGGTTTTCTGCCTTCCTAAGATGCTCTGTCCTTCCTGGGTTTTGGTCAGTGTTTTTCTTTCCTCTTGTTTAGGATTCCTGATAGTGTCTGGGTCACTTTCTTCCAGTTCCCCAGTTTCAAAGGTGGACCTGAGTTAGGCCCTTCGCTTTGTCTTGTTAGTGTGTTTGTATTACTGGAGAGTATCCATATTTATATAGTAATTGTACAGTCTGTATTGCCCCAAAATCCTAAAGAACAGATTTGAATGATTCAAAGTTAGTCACTTCAGTATGAAACAATGAGTCTAAAGACAAACCAAGGATTCTTTGAAAGCAAAAACTTTAACTTGGAGCAGCATGTTTGGTGAAGCAAATAGTTTGGTTTTGTGGTACCAGAAATAACACTGTTCTCTTTTTATACTCTCCATCCTACTGGGTTGTCAGAGACATGAGGATACTTTGAAGTGAATTCTGGCACCATAATTTTGTGGAGAGTCGCTGTGATAGAGCAGCACGAGAAGGAAGGGTGTCTGTCCAGTGTGTCCTTTGAATTTTTATTGAACAGTGAGCATCAATCAGCATGTTGCCTTAGTGGATCATGAGGGGAGGGTGCAGGTGGGAGGTGGGTGATGAACTGGGTCATCGTGAAAGCACATGTGAAAGGCCTTCTGGAATCCCGCTTTTAGGAGGTGTGCAAGTCCCTCAGAAGTTTCTTTACTTCCCCTGGAAACGTGCAAGATAGGGATACATCGCTCTTTTAGAAGGATTACTCGGGGGGCTGACAAATGTTGTACTTGCCAGTAGTTTTGCTGAGCTGGAGATTGGCCAGATTTGATGTCTGGATGGTGGCCACTGTTATTTAAAACAGCTTCTTGAGGCCAAGAATCTAGGAATTTAGACGTTCAAAGCACAGGGTGGGAGCCCTGTGTTCTCTCTCTTCCCAGACAAGGGAAGTGTTTTTACTGGCTGCGGAACTCTCAGTAAAATTGAACTTCTTTGCACCTGGGTTTACTCATCTGTAAAATAGGGATAATAATGTTATCCACCTTACAGGTAAAAGGCTTGGCATGGTTCCTGTATATATAGCTAACACTGATGTAGTGTTTGCTTATATTTATTTATTTTCCTCATTAATATTCTTTCTTATCTGAGATTTCTCTGAGGTTCTGTACCCATTTAGAAAACAACTCTTGCTGTGGCTTTAGGCTCCATTGGCAGTGGCTTAAGAATTCTTACTGGGAGGAAGAAACTTTTGTTAGCGTAGTTTTTTTTTTCTTAATTTCCTTCCCTTGTCCTTGGAGAGAGGTGCAGGGGAGAGGGCAGTGCAGAGACAGAAATCAGTGGGGAACAGAGATGTGTAGGCAGAGGCACCAGCCAGAGCTGCTTACTGCCTGGCACATTGTTGGGCGCTTGGGATTATTTGATGACACAATCAATGATTATTCCATTTTGCCAGTTTAAAAAATGCCATAGTGTTAGTATTAGGAGAAGTTGAACAAAGGCACATGAGAACTCTTTGTACTGTCCTTGCAGGTCTTCTGTAAATCTAAAATTATTTCAGAATAAGTTTTTAGAAATCAGGGGAAACAGTTGTTCAATGGTTATAGAATTTCATTCTTGCAAGATGAAAACAGTAATGTACACTTAGTTAACAGAACTGTAATGTACACTTAGTAATTGTTAAGAGGGTTAATTTATGTGCTTTTATTACAATAAAAAGAAAAAAAAGGCAAAAAAGAAGTTAAGAAAAGCACCAGCAACAAAACTGGCACGTAGCACCATGCCTGGCACACAATAGATACTTACTACATGCTTCTTGGAGACAAGAGTGATAGTATTGATAGTCTCTTGTTTGGATATCCCTGTTTTTTTAACCATCCATTATCCTTTTTTTTTTTTTTTGGTACACTAAGGTTGCTTTCAATTTTTTGCTTTTATAAATAACATCTTGATTTAGCCTTATAGCTAAATTTCTGTGTGCATACAGTGTGTTTTCTTATGATATATTTCTGGGAGTCACATGGTTCCTATTTTTTAGGTCTTTTATTCCATTACCAGATTGCCTCCAGATAGTTTGTAACAGTCTGCCATTCCCCACAGCAGTGCAGAGAACAGATTTTTGATAGGCAGAAATAGGAGATTGAGGTGCCAGGGGAGTAGCCCCTACACAGAAGAGGTGCCCTTGTCACACTAATGTTAAAGTTTGAGGGCCCCCTCTGAATGATGGCCTGAACTCCCAGAGCGTCATTCCCCAGGGCACAAGCAGTCAGTCTTGGGCCAAATAGCTAGTGCCCCACTGCCATGGTTAGGGTGGGCTGGATCGCTTTTACTCTGTGGTTGGGGACGGGGACTCAGATGACTGGCAGCCGAGGTAGACAGCTGACAGCTGCCCCAGGTGTACAGAACCTTACTGTTGACAGATAGGGGAACAGAAAGGGAGTACTTTTGCTTAGGCCCTCCTTCCCCTGGGAGCTGCAGTCTGTGGGAGTGGGGGAGAGTGGGGTGGGCAGGTAATACAGACCTAATTAGGAATTGCCTTCCTTCATGAATATTAGAGCTTGACAAAGACTTTGAGGGTATCTGGTACGGTAGATTTTGACTCCTTGGAAGTCAAGGAACCCATTTCAAATCCAATCCCACATGGAACCTCAATGTACTAAAGAGATTAATTTTATAAATTCAGACTTGTAATATAAGTATCACAACATTGACTTATGATAAAGACAAGAGAACAGTGAAGCTGATTTCATGAGCACTGAGTTTTGAGTTGGGTTCAGAGTGGCAGTCTCCATAATCTGCCAGTCTTACTACCCTGTTTACTTCTGAATTTAGTTTTGGTTGCAGTATGTAAAAATCTGATTCCTGTGGATAAATAATTGCAGGTAGTTTACTACTAACTTATAGTTTCTGGATAGTCGTCAATTAATTAAATTGACCCAGAAGCCTGAAAGAAGAATAGAGGGAACTTTTATTACAAGGTAGAATCACAGTATTTTACAAATGCTTTCATTCTCTATGACACAGAGCAGGACAGATCCTAGTGCAACCTGTTAGGGATTCATTTGTTACGGCAGAACTGACTGTTCCCTTGTGATTAGAGTATGGTCCCAGAAGATGTACCTGAGATTTGCCTGGCAATTAATTGAGCATGCTGCAAGTGTGCTTAGTAGTATACTTGCTTGAGCAATTTTAAGAGGGCAGACAAGTATAGGCCTGAATTTTAAAAAGAGTTCCAGCTTCCTTCAGAATCAATGACATACTTATAAACTGTTCAAATATAAGCTCGGAATTGATGAGAAAATATTCTGAGGTCTGCAGAAAGAGAATATGAATTCATTGGTAATCTTCAGTGGGTTAAAATTTGCTGTAAAATTTGAATTTGTGGGGGTTTATTATAATTTCAAAAATTGTTCAAATATATCTTAAAAATGAAATCTGAATACATTTTTTTCCTCAGTATATATAGCACACAGAACCTTTTGGTTGCTTAGAACAGAACTTGAAAATCCTTATCTGTTACATATTACAGCTTCACTTATTCTACAAATGATGAAATTCCTAGAGAGAGGAGGTGACTCTCCAAAAGTCACTCTGCAAGTTACTGGAAAGCTGAGAAGAGGGATTGCTTGGGTCTATTTATGCTTCTTTCTCTGTGCTGTTTTGTCTGCTGAACAGTTGGGACTCCCTGAGGGGTCAGAAGCAGGGAGATACAAGTGGCTGCCTCCTTCAGTTTTGTGTGCATGTGTGTAGGCACATGAATGCATTCCTGTGCACTGACTCACACCAGATACCATGAGAGGTGGTAGCTTCAGGTACGAGGGTGAAGTGTATGAAGTTTGGGGTCCACAGACTGAGCTTGCCTTTCCTGGCCGTAGTCCTTGTTCTGACTCTTTCTCACCACCTTTTGCTGCGTGAAAATGGAATCTTTTCAGAACTCTACTTTCAGGCATCTCTGCTCTGACAAGTGAGAGTAGAGCTAATCTGATAAACTAGTCTGAGTTAAAGGTGGGAGTGAGCTGACTGGCTCCTCCTCCCTGTTTTTGTATTATCATAAGCATGTCTGTCATGGAATAGAATGCTTTTTCCCCCAAGTGGCTGTTCTAGGGACGCGGGAGGGTGGGCAGATGTTCTTGATAGTCAGTGTCTTTCGTGCCCTTAAAATCCCATGATACAGAGACCCAACCTTGAGAAATAAGACTTCCTCTCCTCTGGGCTGCTATTGATCTCTATGTTGCATTTGTGAGAATGAGAAAACAGTGCCTTGTCTGGTTGGGGCAGTCCTGTGCTGGGGAGTGTAGCCTGGCTAGTAGAAGGCAGGCAGGATTTCAACCATCACTCCCTCACCTCAGCTGGGTGCTCTTGGCAGTGCACAACCTGCCCAGCCATATACTCTAATCCTGATTCTGCCTATTATCTTCCAGCCAAATACAGTGACTTTATTGTTTTGCACTGTACAGAGGACATACAGATTTGCTCATTGTGGGTGCTTAATAGATGTTTGGTTGACTGATAAATCAGAGTTGACCAGATACAGAAAATGGTACTTTGCAGGGTGATACCTGTCCTCATAGCAGCAATGCCCATCCACACATTAACTTAAGAATTCTATAGTTCACTCAGTTATTAATTCACCAGATATTTCTTGAGCACTTACTGTGTAGAAGAAGGCAGGGTTGCAACAAATGTTTATTTAGCATTGATTATATGCCAGGCCCTGGGCTGGGTGCATAAGATACAGTGATGAGAAAGACAGAGGAGGTTCTTTCTCTCATCTTCCTGTGAAGGAGGTGGACCCCAAACAAATACACAGACCAATAAGTAATGCAATTCTAGGTTGTGATAAGTACTCTAAGGAAAATAAACAAGGGTGTGGTAAAGTGCAAATAGGAGTTGTGAGTAGGGGGAGAGAGCACTAGAGACCAGGCCTGGATGACAAGGATCTTCTTGAATAAAGTTGTCAGGGAATGTCCTTCTGAGACAAGCACACAATCAGACCCAGAGAATGGTAAGGAGCTGGTGGCAAAGAGCAGTCAAGGCAGCTTGGACAAAGGTGGGAAATACTTTGATTTATTTGAAGACCTCAAAATATGAACTTGGAGCATAATGTGAGACAGGGTCGGAGGCAGCACTGAGAGTAACAATAGCAAACACTTCTTTAGTCCGTACTATGTGCCAGGCACTGTGATGAGTGCCTCCCCATATATTAGCTCTGTTAATGCTGATAACAGTCCTATGAAGTATATATTATTATCCTCATTTTACAGATGAGGAAACGGAGGCACAGAGCGCTAAATAATTTACCCAGGATTTCACAGCTGGTAAATGGTAAGAGCAGGTGTTCAAACATGAGCAGTCTGATTCTAGACTGTGCTCGGATTCACAATGTTATAGTGTCGATGGAGGCTGGATCATGTAAGGCCTCAGTTTCTTCATCAGTGAAGTGGAACTAATACAGGAGATAATGTGTATAGAGTGGCCTATCAGGAGGTATTCATTAAGTGGATCTTATATCTAGTGGTGGTGGTGGTGTGGTGATAGTGGCAGTTAGTATTGTGAGAGGATACAGGAGTAAATAAGGGACTAAAGCTCTAGGGAAGGGACATGCATATTGATTACTGTGAT
Organism: Neophocaena asiaeorientalis asiaeorientalis; assembly: GCF_003031525.2. Classification (NCBI taxonomy): domain Eukaryota; kingdom Metazoa; phylum Chordata; class Mammalia; order Artiodactyla; family Phocoenidae; genus Neophocaena; species Neophocaena asiaeorientalis. Next base: position 697,802 of record NW_020175190.1, read on the forward strand.
GCAAGGAGGAGTGGGGTAAGGGCCCTGAAGAAAGTGCTATGAAGGGGACTTCCCTGGTGGCGCAGTGGTTGAGAGTCCACTTGCCAATGCAGGGGACACGGGTTTGATCCCTGGTCCAGGGAAATCCCACATGCCGCGGAGCAACTAAGCCTGTGCGCCACAACTACTGAGCCTGCGCCCTAGAGCCCACGAGCCACAACTACTGAAGCCTGCATGCCTAGAGCCCGTGCTCCACAGCAAGAGAAGCTACCACAATGAGAAACCCGTGCACCACAACGAAGAGTAGCCCCCATTCGCTGCAACTAGAGAAAGCCTGTGCGCGGCAACGAAGACCCAACACAACCAAAAATAAATAAATAAATTTATTTAAAAAAGAAAAAGTTCTATGAAGGCTCTGAAGTGGGGTCAGTCCCTTCCAGCTGGAGAATGAGGAGGGGCTTGGGGGTGGGGGAAGAGGACCTTACTGTAGACCTTGAAAGATGGGCAGGACTGAAATATACAGAGCAGGTAAGAGGGACATTTCCTCTAAGCCACTGGGTGAGCAAAGATCTAGTATTTGCCCAGAGGCTGAAAGTCAGGGTGTGGGGCAGCACGCTGGCCATTCCAAGGAGAGAAGCAGGAACCAGGTGTAGGCAGAGTGATTATGGGTTGGACTCGTTCTAGTCAGCTGAAGCTCTGGGTCTTTAATGCATCAGCAAATGTGGAGGCCTGGTGTCCGAAGCTTGGCTTAAAGATCTAATTTGGGACTACTCCAAATCGGAGTAGTCCAGAAGTCTCAGATTGGCTTCTGGCTGAGTCAGTAAGAGAGGAAGTTTTTGTTTTGGCTTTTATTTAGCATGCTCTCTGGCTGTCCACCTAGATATGGACCTCCTGTGTCCACACAGATAAGTGCCACTCTAGTAGGAAGCTTTATTATCTGACTCTTCCAGACAGGTTGTTTTATAGGTGGTTGCAGACAAGTAACTAGCACAGACTTTGGAGCTAGGTAGAGCTGGACTGGAATTCAGGTTCTCTTACCAGCTTTTGACGTTGGGCCTTGTGTTTGGGCCTCAGTTAGCTTCCTGTGAAGTAGAGGTTTATAGCACCTCATGTTGTTGTGTAGGGGTCAAATAAGCATTTAGCACTACGTGCCTAAAGCACACAGTAAGTGTTCAGATGATCGTAGTGGAAGTTACTAGATTGCGTGGCGTGGAAGGCTCTCAGTACCCACAGGAAGTCTGTTTGAGCCTACTAATTGCCTTCTCTCATATTTCTGAGGTTAGGAAGCCTAAACAGTTGGCAGGACTCATTGGAGCCATGTTGAGATGGATTTTAAAGCCATTCCCACACTCGGGACGTCATGCCACTATGTGTATTTGCTGTCCTAGTGTTAGACTGTCATTATGGGGCAGGAACAATAGCATCCTTTAAAGCATTTCCCATTGTGAGTGGAATGTCAGCAGTTTACATTCCAGTCCAGTAGATGCCATCTTGCTATTGACTGAAAATATTGACTGTTTTCCTGCTATCTAAGAAGGAATAGAGGAGAAGTTTTAGAAGAACTATCACTCAGTTCCTCAGACTTATTGAGCACCTACTTAGGAGCTAAGCATAATTTTAAGCTCAGTACACGAAACACAAAGACAGTAAGACTCCACTTGGCCTCACAGCAGCACACAGCTGGCTCAGTGATTTCTGTGGAGCTTCGCAGGTTGATGGTGGGGCGCGCACCTTTGGCACTTAAAGGGCGTGGCCAGGAATACTAAGAATCCTATCATGTCCATAGGGACAGTACTATGCAAAAAAGAATTTTTCTGTAGCTTACATGACTTTCAAACCTCTATCCAGATATTCTTGAAGGGGAAAAAAACGTGTTTATAACTTTATGAGCCTAGAACCTGAGTTCATTTTACATAGAGTACCTTATGCATCATTTTGGTATACCCTGAGTTTTCTAGGAGTGCAACTACTATATAAATTGATATACTACACTATATAAATAGTATACTATTTTATTTTGTTTGGTACTTCATCAGCAGCTCTTCACCATTTTTAAAAATCATGTAACCAATATCACTGTGCTTGTATTTGTGTCGCCAAGAACACTCCAGTGTCTGTCTGCATTTGTAGTTATTATATTCATGGTTCTTCTGCTGCAAGTATTAGACTACTTCATTATATCTGCTAGTGTACTTATGACAGAGCAATTACATATTGAAATACAGATTCTTATAAATTTCTTTAAATCCTCCTTCATGTGTAATTTGGATATTATATTGATTACTTTGAAATTTTGCATGTAAATAGTTTATATATTTTTTGATTTTCATTTCAGGGTAGTAAAGGGAACAATATAAAATATATGTTTAAAAAAGGGGGAGGGGAATGTTGAGCATCATTAGTCTAGTGCATTGGTTTCATATCAATTAGACCTGGCAAAGTGCAGAGAAGTTTGTAGGGAGGGTTTAAACTCTGCTTTAAGTCATGGTATGTGTAGCCTTGATTCTTCTTCTTCCTTTTTTTTTTTTTCTTTTTTTTTTTCGGGACACGGGCCTCTCACTGCCGTGGCCTCTCCCCTTGCGGAGCACAGGCTCCGGACGTGCAGGCTCAGCGGCCATGGCTCACGGGCCCAGCCGCTCCGCGGCATGTGGGATCTTCCCGGACCGGCGCACGAGCCTGTGTCCCCTGCATCGGCAGGCGGACTCTCAACCGCTTCGCCACCAGGGAAGCCCCCTCTTCTTCCTTTTTATTTCTTTTTTTTCTGTGTTGCGTGGCTTGCAGGACTCAGTTCCCCGACCAGGGATTGAACTTGGACCACGGCAGTGAAAGTCCGGAATCCTAACAACTAGGCCACAAGGGAACTCCGGTGGAGCCTTGATTCTAAGCTCATTTGAATAAAGAGTTGTTTTTAGCTGACGGTTTGAAGTTCTAGAAAATGGGTGTATCTGAATGGATGTGAAGTGGTTGTAGTGGTTTAGTCCACAGTACCCTGCACCTGAGAATCTCAGCCCGAGGGACTCTAATTCTTGTCATATTCACCAGCCAGCCAATGGGAGTGGCCCCCTGTGATCTGAACCAAAGCAGTTTCAGAGCAGAGCGTTGTCAGCATGTTCTTTTAAAATGTTAAAGTTATCTGTTACAGAGCGTTGTCAGCATGTTCTTTTAAAATGTTAAAGTTATCTGTTACTGTTCAAGGGTGAGTTTTGCATTTTCAAGCTTCCGCAATTCTAATTAAACGGTGTTGTGTAATTGCTTATGGTCTTCGTAGTTTATAATCAGCCCGGGTAATGAAGGGGTAATGAGAGTGGAAGTTAGAGAAGCAGAACTCTTCCCCTAAGGCCTTAAACAAGTGTTAAGACCAGCTGAGTAGTGATCCTGGAAACATAATAAAATGTTTAATAAAGTGCTAATTATATTAGGTGTCAGTCATTGGAGGCTGGAGTTGATGGAAATAGCTGGTGGAGGAGGAGGTTAGATTGGGGTGGACCTCAAAGGGAGGAGAGTAGAATATAAAAAAGCTGTTAAATATTTCTTACCCCGAAATTCCATGCTGCTATTACCCAAGCAGTCACCTTGGCTTGTAGTTTGAATTTACATTCATAGTAATTAATAGATACCTTTAATTTACTACCTTATGTATGATTTCCTCTGTGCCTGGTCCTTGGTAACAGTTAGATGAAAGGGAATTGGTTATTACAAATGCAGAAACTTGAGCTTAGAAACTCAAGTGCCCAGGGCCACACAGCTCAGAAGTGGCAGAGCCAAGATTTGAGAGATGCCAAAACCATTCTTTAATGCCTTTCCATATCTTCATTCTGGAGATGGTGATCATGATTAAATTGTCCGCTCATCATTTTTTTCTACCCAGATTATAAAGCAGATCTCTGTTGGCCCAAGACTTGGAGATTTGTTTTAAGTTTTTGACATGTAAGCTATGATTGTATTTAAATGAGGTATGGTTAGAAGGTTGCAGCCCAGTTAGTAATTTAGCAACTTAAAGCACTTGACAAGCATGGTTAACCAGAAACCTAAATCATACTAAATGTTTGAAGTGGTGAAGGGTAGAGGAGATTTTTATATTGTTACTAGTCTGCTTTAAAAAATGTGTTTGTAAACTGAGAAGCCTAGGTGAGTCTATTTTTACTACTGATGTTAGTCTGGCTTTGGAAATTCCCTCATTGTGACTTCCTGTAAGCTTGGCTCATAAACTGACAGGGGATTCCAGCCCTTATTGTATAATTAAAGGTGAGGATACAAAGTGAGTTTGCATGCCCACAACTATTGTGAAGTTAGTTGTAGCTGCCAATGAAACTGTCAGGTCAATGAAAAAATCTTGTTTTTAAAATGGGGTGGTCTGGCTAGCTGTTCTCAAGTAGTTAACTGGGGAGGACATTTAATAGTTTTTTTTTTTCTTCTTAAAAACAGTTAAATAAGGAACTCAACAACACCTTTGGATGCTGAGGGAATTTTTGTCACTGAAGGGACTACTGAAATCTCTATTTCTCTGGAAGGCTTACCAAATGTCTAAACATTTACGTGTAGAGAGAGGGTTGCAGGTCCCAGGCTGCACCATGTTGTCTATGCAACTCTGTGATTTGAGGCCAGTTTCTTAGTCTCTCTTTTGACTCCATTAACTCCAGCCGTGTGGTAACTAGCAATTTCTGTTCTGAGGGCACATGTCAACAATTGTCTCCTTTAGTTGGGAATGGAATCTGGGGTCAAGCCCAAAAATGTAGGCTGTTTCAGTTTCCATCCTAGTGGCCCTTCTCCCCACCCCTGGGATTTCTATCCTGCCCTTCTCTTCCCCTGCCTGTCCAGGCTTCCAAGGTTCCCCTAACCCACTTTGTGAGGGACAAGAAGGAAAGGTGAGGGGAGCAGACTGGATTGGATTTAGCCATAGAACTGTCACTGGGCCTGGTTCTGATTTTGACTCCATCACTTGTTGTTCTTTTTGGAAATAGAAGGATCCACTCATTAGCGCTGTTGGGGATAGGGACAAGTGACAAGTAATAGCTTTTATTATATTCTGGCTTTCTTTAGCTGACACTTTCACAGGTGGAAGTGATAACTCCAGCAATCCACAGTACAAAGGAGATACATAAGAAAGGGAGAAGGAAGTTTAAGAATCATTCTTCTCATCTACATTGTTTACAAAAGATTGAACTACTCCTATAAGTAAAATCACAAGAGTTGAGTTTCCAAGAGATTTTATTTTATTTGCTTGTTTTCTTATCCCCAGATCACACAGTAGTTTGGTGAGAAGAGCCCAGGTTTGCAGGCGCTAGCTTTACCACTTGCTAGCTGGATACCCTTAGGCAAGTCACTTAAATTTTCTGAACCCTTGTTTCTTCATCTGTGAAATGGGTACAGTGGTGTCTACCTTAAGGACTCTAGTGGATCACTGGGAATCAGCTAAGTTAACAGATTTGAAAGTGCTTTGTAAACTTCAAAGCACTTTGAAACCAGAAGTGATATATAAGCCAGAAGGATAATTGTTATGGTTTCAGGTATCAGAAGTCTAGGTGGCTGTACATGAACAGGTGAGAGGTGTCATATTTTGGGCAACTGACTGGATGTTCTACATTCTAAAGCCCAGAAATCCTCGCTGTTTTTTTTTTTTCCTAGTGCTGCTGTTCTGGGTTTTGGAGTGTGGCCAGAAACACATGCTACACTTATAAAGGGCTTTGGCACTCTGTAATGTGGGGTTACTGGCACCGGAAGACGAAATGATAAAGGAACATCTCATTATATTCACTATATATATTAGATGTGTGAGTTATGCACATTTATGAGTTACTTTAAAAAATGGAATCATTATAGAAATGAGCATGGGTTCAGCTTATTTTTTTCAGCTTTAGCAGTTTTCAGATTAAAAGTCACTGCATTTAACTGTCTTTAAAGCATAGCATTTATAAAAGGCTTTTAGAACTTAAACCCTGTGTGAAAGCACCTGAATTTGAAACTCTGTCTTTTAATTTTCCTACCAGTAGGATATTAGAGGCAGTTTTGCATTGGATGTGTCCCTGCGTACTGCTCTGACTCTTACTCAGTGAATCAGAAAGCAGAAACATATGCCTACAACCCTGTTGACCTTCAGGGAGCCTCTTGGTCATTTATTCTGTCCATTTGTTTTACAGTGGGGAAAACTGATGTTAGGAGCTAGATTATGGCAGAGGCAGGATTAGAACTCACCCAGTCTGTGTCACAGTGACGACAGGGAGATAGACTCCACCAAGATTTGGTCACTGTGTTGGCTAAGAGGGCCCCCTCCTTCACCACTAGTTCATTCCATTTAAAATCACAGTTCATTTAGTTTAAGCCATTGTCCTCTGGTTTAGTCCTTTTCAGACTTGGAAATAAATTTCAAGAATTATCCTTTTATGCTTAAAAGGATATGCTTAAAAATATATCTTTATGCTTAAAAATTGTGCTTGATTTTATTTAACTAGTTATGATCACAATGAGTTTTACTTTCTATATGGGGCTACTTTTTATTAATCAGTTCAGTCAAAATTTGTCACTCTTCTTAGAACTTACATCTTTTGATTTAATTTACTGTTTATCAACAAACATTTGGGTTCTTAATCTGTGCCAGGCCCTGTGCTAGGTAGGTGCTGGGAATAGGAAGGCATTCAGTGACGGAAGGACCTTGTATAAGAACTTGACTTCTCTTGAGAGAATCTAGAGTGCCACTCAGGCCCCATCCCACCCCTATTTGTGTGGTTTTTTTTTTTTAAACATCTTTATTGGAGTATAATTGCTTTACATTGTTGTGTTAGTTTCTGCTGTATATAAAGTGAATATTTGTGTTTTATAGTAGATAATGGACAGCCAAAAGAAGGAAACAATCATTAGGAAAAATAATGATTTTTTGAAAAAAAAGAGTCTGTTCTCACCTAGCTAAGGAGACATAGTTACCAGTAAATAGCGACACAAACTGGTAAATAAAAGTCAAGGGGATTACTGTATAGTCAAGGCTTCAGAACGTTGCTACCACTTGAGATGATCTTTAGAGAAGCACAGGATTCAAATAACTGGAGAGGATATAAGGTAATTGATAATTAATGAATATCTAATAAGAACCTCATTGTATTAGAGGCTTTAAATATATTAGCTCATTTAATCTTTTTGGGAGGGAACTTTTTAAATTGAAAAATGTATCAAACATGTGGAAGAGTACATAATGTGTGTAGTTAGAGAAAAATACCCATGTAGTCACCATTCAGGTTAAGAACTAGAGCATTACCAGTATTTTAGAAGTCGCCTGGTGCCCCTCCCCATTGCACTTCCCTCAGAGCTAACAACCATCCCGACTTTTGTATTAATCATTCCCTTCTTTCCAATGTAGATGTCCCTAAAGCAACCACAAACCTAGGTATATAAGGAAAGGGCAGTGTTGCCATCACCCTTCTCAGGCGAAAGGGCTTCATGGCCCTAATTTGAATTCAGCACTCCTGGATCTGAACAGAAGCTCTGGGTCAAGTCTGGATTTGGAGTTGAGAGGCTGTAGGACCCTTTTGGTAAATTCAGTGGAAAAGGTCATGAGAAAGTTGTGGGAAATGGGCTGCTCACAGTTGGGGTTGTGTGGGAGACTGCAGTGGGTCCATCTTTTGGGAGCCTGAAATAGTATAATCAAGGGGAAGTGGCTGGTCTGTATTTTAGTTTTGCTTCTCAGCTCACTCTGGCTTATGTTTAGCCCTCAGGTGTAGACCAAAGCAGGATGTGAACTTTGTGGGGTGAAATGGTCTTTTACTGATTGAGGCATCAGGATATGGGATGAAGAACAAGAAGGAACTTTATCAGTGTATGATTAAAAAAGGCCAAATTCAGTTAGGAATCTGGCATTCTGCCCCTTGATGCAGTCTGTGGGGATCTTGTTGATGACAGCCCTAAATATCTCTACTAGCTTCTTGAGGGTGAATAGCAGGTAAATTTTTTGAGATCTTGAATGTCTAAATATGCCTTTATTCCTTCTTCATGTATTATTCATAATTTGGCTGGTTGTAGACTTCTAGGTTAGAAATTGTTTCCCTTCAGAATTTTGAAGGCACTGTCTGATTGTCTCCTTGCTTCATGCAACTGTTAGAAAGCCTCTCAGTTCTGGAAGAAAGGAAGAAAGCCAGCCAGCCTGAAACATTCTCAATTCTTGATCTTTTGAAGGTGGCTTCTTTTATTCTCTTTTGGAAGCTTTACAGACTTTTATTTCCATTGGTCCCAGTAATACCCAGAGCAGGTCTTTTTATCCTTTCTATTTTTGGGCCTTTCTAATCTGGCAACTGGTCACCTTCAGTTCTGGAAAATCTTTCTTAAATGATTTTGCTGATGATTTTTTTTCTCTCCATCTTCTCTTTCTTTTCTGTAGGTACGTCTTTTACTCTGAAGTGTGACTTTCTGATCTTAATTTCTTAGTTTTCTCTCTTACTTTCAAACTCTTCTTTGCTGAGCTATTTCCCAAACTTTATCCTCAAACCCTTCTATTGAAACTTTTAAAATAAAGGTATAATTTGCATACGGTAAAGTGCACTAATCTTCTTTATTTCACTTAGATTTTACAATTGCATACACTCATGCAACCACCACCCAGAGCAAAATATAGGACATTTCTGACAACCTAGAAAGTTCCATACGGCCCTTCTCCAGTCCTGTTTCATTTCTGTTACCATCTTTTTAATATTCAAGAGCTCCTTCCTCTCTGAAATGCTACTTAAAAAATGTCTTAGTCTTGCTTCATAGATAAAACATATTCTTTTATCTCTCCGAAGACAAAGTTTTTTTTCTGTGTGTAAATTAACTTTGTTTATGCTGAGTTGTCTCTGTGTTAGAGGCTCTCCTCAGACATTTGTTTACCTTGGCCGTTCATGATTAAACACAAGGGGAAAGCTGAACATGTGCATGGGGCTTGTGAACTTTGAACTTCACTGAATGTTGACTTGAATGGGCCTTTAATTGGGGAACCCCCAATGTCAGTATCTTTAGGTTTGTTCTCATTCCTCCAAAAAGAATATTTCAGTATCTTGCCTGAAGGGTCAAGGGACTGGCTGTCAGCATTTCTGGAGCCACGTGGGTGAGAGGGTGGAGGTTGCAGCATCCAAGCCCTCAGCATTCTGTGTGCGTGTGTGTGCAGACACAGTCGCCCTGTGTGCCATAATGTCTCCATTGCCTGGCATCTCCAGTCCCAGGATCCCATGTTTTATCCTTTCCAGAATATAAGCCTCTAGGCTTGTACTGCCCTAAAATGCAATAGCCACTAGCTACATGTAGCCATTTAAATTAAATTAATAAACATTAAATAAAATTAAGACATCAATTCCTCATTTGCCCTAGTCACATTTTAAGCTCTCAGTAGCTTCATGTGACTGACTAGTGGTTACAATGCCAGGCAGAGCAGATAGAGAATATTTCCATTATTATGGAAAATTTTAATTGGACAGTACTAGTCTAGACTTTTGCCAGGGTGGAGGAGTGGGCAAAGGAATTCTGTTCCTCAAACACCTCTCCCCAGTCCTCCTCTTTTACCCCAGTTTTGGGGTGCTTGCAACTCCTGTAACATTTGAACCTTCTGGGGTATACATTTATTTCGTTTTCAGCTCTTGCCACTGTCAACTTGGCATTCAGTTTTCTTGGGTCATCAAAGTCATTTTTCTATACATCTATCTAATTGCCAGTTTCCAAAAGTTAGTTGCAGTTTTCTCTTCGCCTGTTTCCCCCCCACCCCATTTTGTAGTTTCAGTCTTAAAACAAAAAAGTCTTACTGTATTTATTATTTTATACACATACACACATAGATAATTTAGTGGGGTTTCAAGAGGGAATGAAATTGGACATCTGTGTTCAGTCTGGTGTTTTAACCAGGAATCCAGATTCATTTACTCTGCACAGTTCTATGAGATATAAGGTATAAGTGTGGCTATTTTCGTTTTACAGTGAAGAGAGGCAAGTAAAGTAATTGACTTAAGGTCACGTAGGCAGTAATTGGGATTTGAACTTGGGTCAGGCTTAAAAATAAGATGTCTTTTTCGTTGAACAGTATTATGCTTCACCTTGTACCCAGGAAAAACTCCCCCATCACACATACCTCAAGTTGCAATACTTTAATTATAATTATGTTTTAAATTAGCCCACATATTTCTCAGTTATCCTTAAACACACGTAAGAGGTCAACCTTGAATAATTGTCTCAGAAAGGTTTTTTCTTCCCAGCTGTTTATTTCTTTGTTCCAGGACTTCATGACTTCTGAACTTTGTGTTAGCATTCCCTTCAGCAGTTCTTGAAGGGTTTAGAGTCAAAAACTTTCTGTTGTTTCAGCCTTTTATTCTAACTATCTATGGTCATTCTCTCTTATGAAAATTGTCCCTGTATCTTTCTCTTCAGTTGGACCCCACTTTCTATAAAGCAGCAAGTAATCCTGTTTATCTTTGAACCCCTAGTGCCCAGCCCCTTGTCTGGGGTAGGGATTCATAGCTGTTTGTCATGCTTCAGTTGGATATCATTTCTTCTCTGATCCATTGCATTGCTTCCTCGCTGCTGGTTTCTCTGCCTTATATCTCCTGTTTGCCCAAGATGACCAATACAAATTGGTCCTTCTCAAATGCAGTCTTCATTGGCTTCCTCTAACCTTCGCTCTAAACTCCTGACTCCTCAGCCTGGCCACCCACTGCTGCAGGTACTGCACAAGCCTGCATTTTATGGAAGGGTCTCTGCATGCTTTTGAATCTGTGCCCTTTACACATACTTTATGTAAAATGTGCTGTCTTCATTCTCACCTGTTTCTCCCATTTAATATCCACTACTTTTCACAAATCGCAGCCCCGGGATACTCTTCCCTGTGAAACCTTGCCTGATCCACCCTTATATAGAGTTAGAGGAGTCGGCTTTCTGCTCCCACAGCACTGCATTTCAGTATTCATCCATCCATCTGTCCATCTGTCCATCTACCCATCCATCCAAATGGGGTCCTACCATACATGTTATTCTGCAGTTGGCTTTTTCAACTCAGTGAGTCCATGGTAATTGATTTTTCCTTTGTTGTCTCTGAATTCTGTCATTCATAGTGTACCATAAATTCCACTTACTTCTATTTTTCCAGCATAATTATGAAAGCACCCCACTTTCACTTTTTAGTCTCCCAGTTTGGACAATAAACTATATGGCCACCCACCAATCAAACACATCCAGGTGGAGGCCCGTTTTTCTTTATCCAGTGGAGCAACTAAAAAGGAAGAAATACCTGGGTATGAGATAGCATTTGAAACAGTGAATTCTGTTTGTCTCCAGCCACGCAGAGAGGAAAGTCCCAAATTGCACATTGTAAGAGTCAGCTTTGATGTACCTTCAAAGTCTAAATGTTTCATTTTCCAGAAGGATTGCTGATTTTTTCTAGAAGTACTTTTATAAGGAGCAGTTTATAATTCAGAAATGCACTTTTGCTTCCCTTTCCTGATGCTAACGTTTAGATTTCAGTTTCAGTTCAGTCTAATAGAAAATCTAAGAGCTTCTTTGATTCTTTTTCCATTGAGACTTCATTGGGGTCCTGGGCTGTGGTGTGCAGCTTGAAGACAAAGGGGTCTCAGAATAGCTTCAGGTTGGTTGGTGGGTGTATTGAGAAGAGCTTACCTCTTCTGTAATGAGAAATGGAGATGAGAATAGTTCCCTCTTCACGGTTAAGGTGGAGATTGAGGTCATGATAGCAAAGCGATTAGCACAGCCAGAGGCACGGTAGTAAGTGCTTAGCAAAGAGCAGCTTTTATCTTTGGATGTAGGCTCCTTCAGAAGATGTTCATGAGGGTGGTGGGGGAAGAGTGAATAGGATCTGCCGCATGGCTTTCTCTTTGCAATGTGCAGGTCCTCAGCCGCCTGTCATCGCTGCATTGCAGAATGGAAAGAAAGAAAATTAATAGAAAAAAATGATATGGGTTGTAGAGGAGAGATTAGAATGATGTAACAGGTTGATGGGGGTGTCTAGTGTTACCTGCATCTACCTTGGAAGTCTTAGGTTGGCCAAATTTGGATTGGGATTAGAAGGGCTGGGCCTCAGAATCACTTGAAGAATTTAAAAAATATTCTTCTCTGAGTTCCTGATTCAGGAACTCAGAGGTCCAGGGGGTATTGTGTGGGATAGTATATTTTTTCAAAGCTCCCAGGTGATTCTGATGTATAGCTGGGTTTGAGAATTACTAGATTAAGTGACTATTACCCAGTAATTCTACAAAACATTTTCTAATAATTTGCTGCTTGTTGTAGGGCAGGTGATGGCGTAGTAATACTCATTTTAGGGTCAGAAAACAGAGACAGATTACTGTTAATGTATTAAAGTGGAGAGCCTGAAATTAACTGAGTTAAACTGAAGTAAATTTTATGAGAGTTTTGAATTTAAGCCTGTCATGCATCTATGATGTTTTTATCCAGGATCCTTGCCTATATTTGGGTTATTGGAAATGAAGAAACAAAACTGAAGTCAGGAGCAAGAAAAAAATCCTGTTATAAGTGTAAAATACTCAACATGTCATAAACCGAGGTTTGCATTTAAAACATAAAGGAAGATATTTTCTCCCTATATTTGAAAATATCTTCAACTTTTGTCACTGTTATTGACAAGAGAAGAACTTAGGTCCACATCAGTAATATTTGTCTGATTTGGGTCATGGCTTAGATATTTAGTGGAAGGTTATTGGGTTAGGAGTTGATAGACCTGGGTTGTGTCTCTGCTGTGATATTCCTCTTTGCAAACTTGAGTTACTTAACTAATCTCTTTGGCCTGTGCTTTCTTTATCTGTAAAATGGGGCAATATTATTGGCCTTCTCTATCCTACATGATGTTGTTGGGGGTATAATGAAGTAGTATATTTGATAGGGATGTAAAGTCACGATGAGCTCACAGAATGACTATATATTCCTGTTTGACTGGGAGGGCCCTGGTCTACACCTGTGGTTGGGTGTAATTATTAGTAGCACCCTCTTTAACTCTCAGGGGTACCAGTTTGGGTGATAAATTATTTGGGTGACCCGTCTATTGTTTACTTTTAATCTGCCGCAGTAGGAAGGTTTTCTGGCCTTATTCTTGCAACCCCAAATCCCTCCAAATCCCAAATAATTTAGCATTTCTTAGATGCTTTCTGGTAATTTTCTTCAGTTTTATGTCAATCTCATCTCCCTAACTAGATTGATCAGTCGTTAAGAATGTTTTTTTGTTTCTCCACTCCTGAATAATTTTCTAGAATTGTCATGGTTTTAGCATTTTACACACTTTAATTGCCCATTTTGACTGATGTGTCCTAAGGAAGTACATTTTTTTTAACATCTTTATTGGAGTATAATTGCTTTACAATGGTGTGTTAGTTTCTGCTTTATAACAAAGTGAATCAGTTATACATATACATATGTTCCCATGCCTCTTCCCTCTTGCATCTCCCTGCCTCCCACTGTCCCTATCCCACCCCTCTAGGTGGTCACAAAGCACTGAGCTGATCTCCCTGTGCTGTGCGGCTGCTTCCCACTAGCTATCTATTTTACATTTGGTAGTGTATATGGAAGTACATTTTAAGTGCCAAGGAGAAGACAGGAATCATAGAGGGGAAGTGGCTTTGTGGAAAAATACTAAAAAGAAAAGAGAGAAATTTCAGTTTTTAGGCTGGTGGCCTGACTTGATTTTTTGGAATATAAATGACCTATGTTGATATTCCCAAGTGCAGCATAAATCTCTGAGTAACTGGGAGAATTACAGAAGCTTCGGGAGAACTACAGAAGCTTCAGGAGATCAAATTTCAAATGCTACATCCCACCGCATGAGAAATTTGTTTTAGAAATAAGGCCAGATTCGTTCCTTTTTATGGTTGAGTAATATTCCATTGTGTATATGTGCCACATCTTCTTTATCCATTCATCTGTTGATGGACACTTAGGTTGCTTCCATGTCCTGGCTATTGTAAAAAGAGCTGCAATGAACATTTTGGTACATGACTCTTTTTGAATTATGGTTTTCTCAGGGTATATGTCCAGTAGTGGGATTGCTGGGTCGTATGGTAGTTCTATTTTTAGTTTTTTAAGGAACCTCCATATTGTTCTCCATAGTGGCTGTATCAATTTACATTCCCACCAACAGTGCAAGAGTGTTCCCTTTTCTCCACACCCTCTCCAGCATTTATTGTTTGTAGATTTTTTGATGATGGCCATTCTGACCAGTGTGAGATAATATCTGAGTTATTTGTAGTGAGGTGGATGGACCTAGAGACTGTCATACAGAGTGAAGTAAGTCAGAAAGAGAAAAACAAATACCGTATGCTAAGACATACATATGGAATCAAAAAAAAAAAGATTAGAAGAACCTAGGGGCAAGATGGGAATAAAGATGCAGACCTACTAGAGAATAGACTTGAGGTTATGGGGAGGGGGAAGGGTAAGCTGGGACAAAGTGAGACAGTGGCATGGACATATATACACTACCAAACGTAGATGTTAAAAAATAAATAAGGCCAGAAAAAAATTCCATTTCTTAAAGAACAGGTGAATTTTCTTTGTTCCTTTTGACAATGAAAGTAATGTATTTGGTCATATTTCCCTTGTCTTTTTGACACCTAGGAAACTCAGAGTTTGTGGCTCATCTGTTTAGAAAGCTGTAGCTTGCAAATAATTTTCCTCTTATTTTAACTTTTTGTCCTGTGTTATAATTTTCTTGGTCCTGCATTCTTGTTTTATTTTTTAATATATTTCTGTTTTATTAAATATATTCTTATAAACTGCCTTAGAATCTTGTGGGTTAAGTCAGAGAGTAAATAAGTAACAAATGTAAAGATAGCATTATAGTTTTGACATTATTTTCGTGGAACTGTTTGGAATTTAAAAGGCAAAAGCTTTTGTGGCAAAGAGATCTATGTTACCTAAGAATACTAATGAGTATACATTGATGCACCGTCCGACTGAAGAAGTCACCTCCCCAGAAGAATAAGGGCTAAATAAAACAAATTAGCTCACCGTGTTGCCTGTTAAAGTTCTTGAACAAAAAATCAATAAAACTGTTGTGCCGAAGCATTGCCATGAAGATAAGGACTGAAACTTCAAAAATTCGACCTGGATGAGAACATCCGTTTTCTTTTTTATAAACGATTCTCGTGATACTGTCTCTCTTTGTCTCTTCATCACATCTTTTTCTTTCTCTCAGTTTTCTTAACTTCACTGTTTCTGTCTACCTTTTCTTCCTGACCTTATCCTTTCCTTCCCTTCCAGCCTAAAGCCTTTGTATTTCATCACCAGCCAGTTTCCCTTTCATATCATCTTCTCCGCTCTATTAAACACCACTTCACCCCCCACCTGATTTCAACCACTTCTGCCCCTGACCCTAACCCTCTCTTGCTAATCACCTCAGACCTTGTGCCAGCTTGCTTGTCAGCAGCTCCTGTGTGAAGCAACCAGTGCTAACCAGCTACCCTCAAACCAGGAAAAGAAATACATCATTAAATACCAAGTTGTAATTTGGCAAAAAACCCCAAAACACATCAGATTTGATTGGAATGCCTTTTATTGCATTCTAATAGGTTAATGATAGGAATGAGAAATAAAAACATGGCAGTAGCTAGCATGTAACAGTACAGCAGTACAGCAGTAACAGTAGAAGCTAAGTTCTCGTGTCCTTTGTTCACTCATTCATTCACTCAGCATCCGCTTATTCTGTGTTTGTTATATTGCCACTAATGTTTCAGTGGTCTGGGCTTTTTTTTTTTTTTTTAATTTTTTTATTTTTTCGGCTGTGTCGGGTCTTCGTTGAGGCATGTGGGATCTTTTGTTGTGGTGCGGGCTCCTCTCTAGTTGTGGCGCATAGGCTCCAGAGTGCCTGGGCTCTGTAGTTTGTGTCACGCAGGCTCTCTCGTTGAGGCGCACGAGCTCAGTAGTTGTGTCGTGCGGGCTTAGTTGCCCCGCGGCATGAGGGATCTTAGGTCCCTGACCAGGGATTGAACTTGTGTCCCCTGCATTAGAAGGTGGATTCTTTACCGCTGGACCACCAGGGAAGTCCCCAGTGGGCTCGGCTTTTGATGAATAGAGCTTGGTGAAGCCTGTGACCTTGTCTGGGAATTTAATGCTTGCTTGATTTTTTGAGCTGGAGAAAGGCCACCTCTACTGACACAACTTCACCTATGCATAGAAGTTTGTCTTATTACACTTGGACTGCTATAACAAAATACCAGAGACTGGCTATCTTATAGAGAACAGAAATTATTTTATTTCTCACAGTTCTGAAGGCAGGAAGTCCAAGATCAGAGTGCCAACGTGGTTGGGTAAGGGCCTTCTTCTGGGTCACAGACTTCTTGTTGTAACCTCACATTGTAGAAGGGGCTGGAGAGCTCTGTGGGGTCTGTTACAAGAGCACTAATACCTGAGGGCTCCACCCTCTTGGCCTAATCACCTCCCAAAGGCTCCACATCACACTGGGTGTTAGGATTCCAACATGTGAATTTTGGGGAGACAAAAAAATTCAGACCTAACAAGGTTATATTTACTAACACAGTGTACATTGAAGGTGTGTGTGTATGTATGCCATGAACATACAATATATTGTTTTCTAAAGACTATGAGCGTATGTTTCCATTTTAGCAAGCTTGGAATGAAATGCAGTAATTTGAATGTCTCATTAGGATTATTCAAATGGCATTTTGTGAGTAAAAGGAGTAAAAACATGAAGACTGGAAAAGATAGGAGCCTTAGCCATCTGCTTCTGCTCTGGGGTCTTTGGGACCTTCTCCCAAATGCACTAATTCAAGCAAAACATAATTAATTTAAAAAATCTGCATAGTGAAACTTCTACTAGTTGGAAACAAATGGGAAAGAAGACTTGCCTGAAAGCTTGAACAGTGGAATACATAAAAAAGAATAAAGAATACCTGGATCAGTGCTCACGGAACATTCTCCAGGATAGATCATATCTTGGGCCACAAATCAAGCCTTGGTAAATTTAAGAAAATTGAAATTGTATCAAGTATCTTTTCCAACCACAATGCTATGAGACTAGATATCAGTTACAGGAAAAAGTCTCTAAAAAATACAAATACATGGAGGCTAAACAATACACTACTTAATAACCTAGAGATCACTGAAGAAATCAAAGAGGAAATCAAAAAATACATAGAAACAAATGACAATGAAAACACGACGACCCAAAACCTATGGGATGCAGCAAAAGCAGTTCTAAGAGGGAAGTTTACAGCAATACAATCCTACCTCAAGAAACAAGAAACATCTCAAATAAACAACCTAACCTTACACCTAAAGCAATTAGAGAAAGAAGAACAAAAGAACTCCAAAGGTAGCAGAAGGAAAGAAATAATAAAGATCAGATCAGAAATAAATGAAAAAGAAATGAAGGAAACGATAGCAAAGATCAGTAAAACTAAAGGTTGGTTCTTTGAGAAGATTAACAAAATTGGTAAACCATTAGCCAGACTCATTGAGAAAAAAAGGGAGAAGACTCAAATCAGAAATGAAATGAAAAAGGAGAAGTAATAACTGACACTGCAGAAATACAAAGGATCATGAGAGATTACTACAAGCAACTATATGCCAATAAAATGGACAACCTGAAAGAAATGGACAAATTCTTAGAAAAGCACAGCCTTCCGAGACTGAACCAGGAAGAAATGGAAAACATAAACAGACCACTCACAAGAACTGAAATTGAGACAGTGATTAAAAATCTTCCAACAAACAAAAGCCCAGGACCTGATGGCTTCACAGGTGAATTCTATCAAACATTTAGAGAAGAGCTAACACCTATCCTTCTCAAACTCTTCCAAAGTATAGCAGAGGGAGGAACACTCCCAAACTCATTCTACGAGACCACCATCACCCTGATACCAAAACCAGACAATGATGTCACAAAGAAAGGAGACTACAAGCCAATATCACTGATGAACATAGATGCAAAAAGCCTTGACAAAATACTAGCGAATCCAACGGCACATTAAAAGGATCATACACCATGATCAAGTGGGGTTTACCCCAGGAATGCAAGCATTCTTCAATATACATAAATCAATGTGATACACCATATTAACAAACCTGAAGAATAAAAACAATATGATCACCTCAGTAGATGCAGAAAAAAACTTTCGACAAAGTTCAACACCCATTTATGATTAAAAAAGAACCCTTCAGAAGGTAGGCATAGAGGGAGTTTACCTCAACATAATAAAGGCCATATGTGACAAACCCACAGCCAACGTTATTCTCAATGGTGAAAAACTGAAACCATTTCCACTAAGATCAGGAACAAGACAAGATTGCCCACTCTCACCACTGTTATGCAACATAGTTTTGGAAGTTTTAGCCACAGCAATCAGAGAAGAAAAAGAAATAAAAGGAATCCAAATCAGAAAGGAAGAAGTAAAGCTGTCACTGTTTGCAGATGACATACTATACATAGAGAATCCTAAAGATGCTACCAGAAAACTCCTAGAGCTAATCAATGAATTTGGTAAAGTAGCAGGATACAAAATCAATGCACAGAAATCTCTTGCATTCCTATACACTAATGATGAAAAATCTGGAAGTGAAATTAAGGAAACACTCCCATTTACAACTGCAACAAAAAGAATAAAATACCTAGGAATAAACCTACCTAAGGAGACAAAAGACCTGTATGCAGAAAACTATAAGACACTGATGAAAGAAATTAGAGATGATACAAACAGAGAGATATACCATGTTCTTGGATTGGAAGAATCAACATTGCGAAAATGACTATAACACCCAGAGCAATCTACAGATTCAGTGCAATCCCTATCAAACTACCAGTGGCAGTTTTCACAGAACTAGAGCAAAAAATTTCACCATTTGTGTGGAAACACAAAAGACCCCGAATAGCCAAAGCAATCTTGAGAAAGAAGAACTGAGCTGGAGGAATCAGGCTCCCTGTAGTGTAGTCTGACTTCAGACTATACTACAAAGCTACAGTAATCAAGACAGTATGGTACTGGCACAGAAACAGAAATATAGATCAGTGGAACAGGATAGAAGGCCCAGAGATAAACCCACACACATATGGTCACCTTCACCTTATTTTTGATAAAGGAGGCAAGAATATACAGTGGAGAAAAGACAGCCTCTTCAATTAGTGTTGCTGGGAAAACTACAGCTACATGTAAAAGAATGAAATTAAAACACTCCCTAACACCATACACAAAAATAAACTCAAAATGGATTAAAGACCTAAATGTAAGGCCAGACACTATAAAACTCTTAGAGAAAAACATAGGCAGAACACTTCGTGACATAAATCATAGCAAGATCCTTTTTGATCCACCTCCTAGAGAAATAAAGCCAAAAATAAATGAGACCTAATGAAACTTAAAAGCTTTTACACAGCAAAGGAAACCATAAGCAAGAGGAAAAGACAACCCTCGGAATGGGAGAAAATATTTGCAACTGAAGCAGCTGACAAAGGATTAATCTCCAAAATCTACAAGCAGCTCATGCAGCTCAATTTCAAATAACCCAATCCATAAGTGGGCAGAAGACCTAAATAGACATTTCTGCAAAGCAGATATACAGATTGCCAACAAACACATGAAAGGATGCTCAACATCACTAATAATTAGAGAAATGCAAATCAAAACTACAATGAGGTATCACCTCACACCGGTCAGAATGGCCATCATCAAAAAATCTCCAAACAATAAATGCTGGAGAGGGTGTGGAGAAAAGGGAACCCTCTTGCACTGTTGGTGGGAATGTAAATTGATACAGCCACTATGGAGAACAGTATGGAGGTTCCTTAAAGAACTAAAAACTACCATACAACCCAGCAATCCCACTACTGGGCATATACCCAGAGAAAACCATAATTCAAAAAGAGACATGTACCACAGTGTTCATTGCAGCACTATTTACAATACCCAGGACATGGAACCAATCTAAATGTCCATCGACAGATGAATGGATAAAGAAGATGTGGCACATATATACAGTGGAATATTACTCAGCCATAAAGAGAAACAAAATTGAGTTATTTGTAGTGAGGTGGATGGACCTAGAGTCTGTCATGCAGAGTGAGGTAAGTCAGAAGGAGAAAAACACATACCATATTCTAGCGCATATATATGGAATCTT
Organism: Neophocaena asiaeorientalis asiaeorientalis; assembly: GCF_003031525.2. NCBI lineage: Eukaryota > Metazoa > Chordata > Mammalia > Artiodactyla > Phocoenidae > Neophocaena > Neophocaena asiaeorientalis. The sequence continues at coordinate 717,872 of NW_020175190.1, forward strand.
AAAAAGAAAATGGTACTGATGATCCTAGTTGCAGGGCAGGAATAAAGATGTAGGCATAGAAAATGGACTTGAGTACACGGGGTAGGAGGGGGAGGCTGGGGTGAAGTGAGAGTAGTATCGACATACGTACACTACTGGATGTAAAATAGTTAGCTAGTGGGAAGCAGCAGCATAGCACAGGGAGATCTGCTTGGTGCTTTGTGATGACCTAGAGGGGTGGGATAGGGAGAGTGGGAGGGAGTTTCAAGAGGAAGGGGATATGGGGACATGTGTTTGCATATGGCTGATTCACTTTGATGTACAACAAGAACTAACACAGTATTGTGAAGCAATTATCCTCCAATAAAGATCTATTAAAAAAAAAAGACATCAGTCCTCCCTAAATTGATTTGTAGATGCAGTGTATTGCCAATTCAGATTCTAACAGGGATACTATGGTACTTGACAGGTAGACTCTAAAATGTACGTGGAAGTGTGAAAGACCCAAAATGCTGGTAAAAATGAGCACGAGAATGGAGGGCCCACACCACAGCTATCAACACTTGCCATAAAGCAGCCCCAAGTTAGGCAAGGTGGTATTGCCAAAGGAGGTGATAAATTGGCTGGACATAAAGTACAGAGTCTAGAATTAGACCCACACATAATAAAAAGTTAATGACAGTGCAGAGTAAGAGTAATGGGAGAGGAGGAACTTTGCAATAAATAGTACTGGTTCAGTTGCTTATCCATATTTTTAAAAGGTCAACTAGGTTATCCATCTCATGTTATACAAAAAAATTTAAATAAATTTAAACTTTAAAGGTAAAGAATAGCTGGAAATGGTAACTCAGTAGAAAGACCTCTATCATGTTAAAATTAATAAGGATACAGCTTAATGTGTATGTCATTTTGAGAGGATTACCACCATGAGAATAAGGACCAAAAAGCTAGCCTTATATGGCTTTTTATATAGCTTAATATGGTTTTAGGTTTTACGTTTAAGGATTTGATAAAAATTATTTGTGATTACAGTGCATAATATTTTAACCTGAGCAGTGCTGACTTGACTTCACTTTACATCACCAATTCTATTTAGAGATAAATGGACATTTTAAGAGTGTCTGAGGGCTTCTCTGGTGGCGCGGTGGTTGAGAGTCCGCCTGCCGATGCAGGGGACACAGGTTCATGCCCCAGTCCGGGAAGATCCCACATGCCGCGGAGCGGCTGGACCCGTGAGCCATGACCGCTGAGCCTGCACGTCCGGAGCCTGTGCTCTGCAATGGGAGAGGCCACAACAGTGAGAGGCCCGCGTACAGCAAAAAAATAATAAAATAAAATAAAATACAAAATAGAGTGTCTGAAATGTTCTATCTGTTAAGGAGATCAGTAGTATCCTTTACTTTGTCATTATTCTTTTCCTTAATAGTTTTGGACAGATGGTACAATGCTAAACACTTTTGAACATGTCTCAAGTTCCAAACTGGGAAAAATCTGATTTAGAAGGATTTAGGCTAATGCGAATAGCAGAGTAAAGGTCTTAATTATATTCCATTCAGTGGGTGGTTTTGGTGTGAGCTGAGTCTTCTAGCTTTTTTGTAGTCTTTACTCCCTGTAGTCTTTACTCCTGCGTTTCACTAGTATGTTTTATTGCACTCAGAGGTAGCTCCTGTATCTTCTCAGGAGCCCTTCTCATGAGTTCCTTAAAATTAGGGGAATCCTGGCATGTCTGGGCTGAGCACACACTTCTAACACATCTTATTTGTATGCTTTCATTGTACCTAGGAACCTGAGGCTCAGAAAGGTGGAGATTTATTGTGGCAGACTCTATAATGGGCCTGGCACACTTTATAAATTCCACTTTGCTGCAGGTCTGGGAAGGGCCCAAAGAGGTTTATTATGCTAGAAAAGTGTTGTTCTTTCCTTCAGAACCCATCTTTTTCATTTTCTAATAGTTATTCCTTAAGGACACCAGTAGGAATGTATTGGGTTGGCCAAAAAGTTCATTTGGGTTTTCCCATAAGATGTTACAGAAAAGCCTGAGTGAACTTTCTGGCCAACCCAATGTAAGTGCACTTAGATAAAATGTATGCATATATTGCTTTACTTCATAGAAGCAACCCCACACCCAACCCTGTGTCCTGATATTTTCAGTTCAGAATTGACATTAGGCTGTGGAAGCATCTGAACTGGTCCCCTCTCCCATCATCCTTATTAACCTTTAAAACATTTTATACTGTTTTACCAAAACAGACCAAAGGTATTACTGAAAAGTTGACTGTACATTGGATCCATGAACATTTCTCTCCTTTGTATGCATTTCCTCACTGCTTAGAGTAGAAGTTTATTGGAAAAGAAGTTTTGAGTATGTGCATTTGAGAGAGAAGGGTAAAGGAAAAGGAAAAACAAGTGCAGGCATGAAAGGTAGTAGTATTTAGCTCCCCTCTTCCTTTTGCTTTAAAGCTTCAAAAGGTAGTGTGGAATAGTGGGAGCAAACCTTCCCCATGTATTTGGAGATTTGGGTTCAAGACCTGGCTTTTGTCATTATCTTACTCTGTGGGTCCTTACTCTCTGAGCCAGTATTCGTTTGTTTGTCCCCTATTTATTGTGTCAGGCATTGCAGATACAATAGAGAATAAAACTGACACAGCCCTGCCTTCTTGGTGCTTACATTAAGAAGAAAATGGTGACTGAGAATGGGGTGGTGAGAAATTGTTGGATGTGTGACTTCTTGAAGCTAAGCTGATAAGAATTGGTGATGGTTTGGATATGGGATGTGAGAAAAAGAGAGATGTCAAGACTGACCTCAACTTTTTGATCAATGTGGTGAATAGTGGTGACATTTACTGAGTTGTCAAACTCAGGGTAGGAGGGAGGTGGTGTGTGGTGGTGTTGCAGTAATCGTGTTGTTTTTTATATTGGCTTTAGACGCTTATTAACTCCCCAGTGGAGATGTTGAAGAAGTAATTGGGTATTTGCGATGGGAGTTCCGAGATATGTTTGGAAATTGTTAGCATGTAAGTGCCATTTCAACCATGCAACTCATTGTGATTGCTTTGGTAGTGAGTGTGGATAGAGGAAAGGTGAAGATCCAGGCCTGAGTCCCAGGGCTCACCAGTATTTGGAGATTGGGAAGTGGAGGAGGCTCTATCCTCTGAAAATGAGGATGCTAGAACCTGACGCCCCCACACACAATTGTTATAGGGATTGTGTAAGATATTACACTTGAACACACTGAAAATTATTAAATGCTAAACTGCATGAATAAATATAGAAGTAGGGGAAGTTATTTAGGGAAATTAACTTTTCCCACTTGATTTTTCTTCTGAAAACCTGTTTGTATGGGATTGGATGAGGTGTGTCTGAATTTGGTATGTCACAGAGGTTCCCACTGTGTAGGTTCTATAACTGGCGGGGAGAGGGGAAGGGGTTGGGGAGGATGTTTGGGAAATTTTACAAGAGGCCTACCACATGATGTATGCTTTAAATATGCTTTTATTTGTTTTTTTTTAAAATCAGTCCAAGAAAATATACAGCAGAAGAATCATGAGCTATTACTATTAACAGGGTTCTCATATTAAAAGAATTTAACACCGATATTTGACATACTTTATATGCATGTATACATCTCTGTGTATGTGTACTAAGTATGAATTGGGTACAGTTGGATTCTGTTTTTGTGAACAGGTATCTGCTTGAGTTCCCAAATTTTAGTGGGCTGTTTGAACTTGCCATATCTCAATCTCTGCCCCCTGTCTTTTCTATCATCTTCCCTTAACTGGGAACGAGGCAGGGTTTCCTGAAAAGTGGGTTCTCTTCTGGGAAGACTCTCTGGCCAGCTGCCAGTGTGTCATATAACTTATCCAATCACATGGTGAAAAGAGAAGACTTGCAAAAAGATCAGGGATGAAAACAGGAAAATCAAGTGGGTTGAAGGGGAAAGAAGCGAGAAGGCTGAGGCAACTAAAGGCAGAGGGTCATTTGGGACAGAGTTGAGGAAAGGTGCCTCCACTCTGTCCCAGGTGGCTGCTCCTCTCTCTCTCTCTGGGTTTTCTTTGTGACCAGATGCTATTCTCAGAATTGCAAGGACTTTCCCCAGGTGTTTGGGTTATTGGGTAATAGGGAAATGTAACTTTTCCCAGGCATTACCTTCCAGAACACCTGCTTGAGGTGACATTACAAAAATACCCTGTTCTCCCCCACTCTTTTATGAGTACCTTTTTAGTTGATCTGATTAAACTGAAATTTTAGATTTTATTTCTGTGCTTGTATCTGTCCAATTTGAGGACATGTGTGTGTGTGTCAGGAGGGGAGAGAGAGAGAATATGAATATACGTGATTGAATGAACAGGTGGATGAATAATGAATGAATACCTTTTCTGAAGAATCTGTTATATTAAACTAGATAGTTTAAAGCCCCAGGAATGAAGACTTTCTGAGACTGATACTCTTAGGTAAATTTATAGAATTTGAGAAGTGAAAGAGAACACAGAGATCATATGACTCAGACTTTTCCAAATATATATTCCATTAAAAAAGAAGTCCCTAGGTCAAATAATTTTGCAAAAGTTGGAGACTTACTACACTTATTACCAGATTAAAGGCTGAGTTTCTTTAAACTAGTGGTTACCAGTGGGGAGAGAGCAATATAGGGTTAAGGGCTTAAGAGGTATATAAACTATTAGGTATAAAATAAGCTACAAGGATATTTTGAACAACATGGAGAATATAGCCAGTATTTTTAATTATATGTGGAATATAACCTTTAAAAATTGTGAAATCACTGTATTGTACACCTGTAATTTATATAATACCGTACAGCAGCTATATGTCAATAAAACATTTTTTTAAAAACGCTGAGCGTTCTTGTTTAAAATACTGTTTAACTAGTGTTTCCCCAATTTATTTCACTACAGACCTCCTTTTTCCTTCTCCCTGTCTTCTGAGCTATATATGTATAGAACAATTATCATTGCATAGAAATACAAGGTTCCAGAAAACATGGTTTGGGAATGCTGATTTAATCTAATCCTTGTATTTATTTTGGACTTGCCACTTAACTTCTCTTGGTCTTTTTTTTTTTTTTTTTTTTTTAATTTTTATTGGAGTAGAGTTGCTTTACAATGTTGTGTTAGTTTCTACTGTACAACAAAGTCAATTGGCTCTACGTATACATATATCCCCTCTTTTTTGGATTTCCTTCCCATTTAGGTCACCACAGAGCATTGAGTAGAGTTCCCTGTGCTATATAGTAGGTTCTCATTAGTTATCTGTTTTACACATAGTAGTATATATATGTCAGTAGTATATATATGTCAGTAGTATATATATGTCAGTCCCAATCTCCCAATTCATCCCACCCCACCTTCCCCCTTGGTGTCCATACGTTTGTTCTCTACATATGTGTCTCTATTTCTGCTTTGTAAATAATATCGTCTATACCAGTTTTTTCAGATTCCACATATATGTGTTAATATACGATACTTGTTTTTCTCTTTCTGACTTGGTCTTTGTCCGTGTTTATAATGAGTAGATTGAATGAATTAATCACTAATGTCACTCGTGGCTGTGACATTTTCTGGTTCAGATTCATTAACCTAACCAACATTTAAAAAGTTATATCTGTTTCTGTATTAAAGAATCTTGTTTTTCTTGTTTCTCATTATAACCATAGCCCCTAGTACAGTGCCTGGCACATAGTAGTATCTAAGTGTTGTTGAACAAATATATATATACCTATTAATTTCACAGCACTGTGCCAACTATGCCTTGAAGCCTCAAGAGAAGGCTTGAGAAGAAAAGATCTTGTTCTTGCCCTCTAGGAACTTACAGTCAAGCTGGTGACTTTCCCAACTGCATGGGATGTGCCAGGGAGAAAACCCAAGTTAGATTTTGATTGTAGGATAATCTGTAGGATGATAATGTATTGAACATGATTTCTGACCCTGAGTCGGATGTGTGGGCTAGAACACAGGTGGGTTGTGTCATCATAACTTTCATGAGAAAAGATGTCATTTAGAGTTTATGGTCAAGGTAGCAACCACGTAGTTCTTTGTTTGTTTGTTTGTTTATTTATGGCTGCGTTGGGTCTTCATTGCTGCGCGTGGGCTTTCCCTAGTGTCGGCGAGCGGGGGCTGCTCTTCGTTGCGGGGCGCGGGCTTCTCATTGTGGTGGCTTCTCTTGTTGCGAAGCACGGGCTGTAGGCACACAGGCTTCAGTAGTTGTGACATGCAGGCTTCAGTAGTTGTGGCTCGTGGGCTCTAGAGTGCACGTTCAGTAGTTGTGGTGCCGGGTTTAGTTGCTCCACGGCATGTGGGATCTTCCTGGACCAGGGCTTGAACCCGTGTCCCCTGAATTGGCAGGCGGATTCTTAACCACTGTGCCACCAGGAAAGCCCCCGCCATGTAGTTCTTTTATCCCTGGCAAGGACTTTATATTACCATCATCTGGTATTAGTCAAATTTTTTTTTTAAATTCTTACAAACTTTTATTCTTTTTTTTCACATTTAAAAAATACATTTCTAATATGTTGTTTACTTTAGACCTTCTAGTTTCATAGATCATTCATTCATTCATTTAGATATAATTGACATATAGCATTATTAGTTTTAGGTATACAACATAACTTGATATATGTTTATACTTGGAAATGATTACCACGGTAAATTTAATGTCTATCACCACACATATTTACCATTTTTTTTCTTACAATGAGAACTTTTAAGATTTACTCTTTCAGTAACTTACAAATATACAATACAGTATTGATAACTGTAGTCACTGTGCTGTACATTACATCCTCAGGACTTATTTATCTTATAACTGGAAGTTTGTACCTTTTCACCCCCTTCACCCGTTTCACCTACCCTTCTACCCCCCACCTCTGGCAACCACCAATCTAGTCTCACTATCTGTGAGTTTGGTTTTTGTTTTTGTTTTTTTAAGATTCCACATATAAGTGAGATCATGCAGTATGTCTTGCTCTGACTTATTTCACTTCACTTAGTGCCTTCAAGGTCCATTGATGTTGTCACAAATGGCAGAGTTTCCTCCTTTTTTGTGGCTGAATAATATTCCATTATGTATATATTAATTTTCTATATCAGTCATTCTTTGATAGACACTTAAGTTGTTTCTGTGTCTTGGCTATTGTAAATAATGCTGCAGTTAAACATAGGGGGTGCAGATATCTTTTCGAGTTAGTGTTTTCATTTCCTTCAGATAAATACCTGAATCATATGGTAGTTCTATTTTAATATTTTGAGGAACCTCCTACTCTATTTCATAGTGGCTGCACCAGTTTACATTCCCACCAACAGTGCACAAGAGTTCTCTTTTCTCCATATCCTCGTCAACACTTGTTATTCTTTGTTTTTTTGATAATAGCTATTCTAACAGATGTGAGGTGATATCTCATTGTGGTTTTGGTTTGCATTTCTCTGATGATTAGTGATGTTGAGTGCTTTTTAATGTACCTGTTGGCCATCTGTATGTCTTCTTTGGAAAAACATCTATTCAGATCCTCTGACCATTTTTTAATTGGATTGTTTGTGGAATTTTGTTCTGTTTTTGCTATTGAGTTATGAGTTCCTTATATATTTTGGACATTAACCCCTTATCAGATATATGACTTGAAAATATTTTCTCCCATTCAGTAGGTTGCCTTTTCATTCTGTTGATAGTTTCCTTTGCTGTGCAGAAGCATTTTAACTTGATGTACTACCCCATGTTTCTTTTTGTTTTGTTGCCTTTGCTTTTGGTGTCAAATTGAAAAAAATCACCAAGACTAAAATCAAGACATCAAGGAACTTACTGCCTGTGTTTTCTTCTAGGAGTTTTGTGGTTTCAGGTCTTATGTTTAAGTCTATAATCTATTTTGAGTTGACTTTTGTGTATGGCATAAGATAGTGGCCCAGTTTCATTTTTTTTTTTTTATAGACAGGATTGTAGGCAGTTTAATATAATTTGCTTCAATACAATTTAATACAATTTAAACAACAAATATTGTTGCATGAATGAATGAATAATGTTAATATACAATATTTCCACTTAGTTGATGACAGTTTTTATAATCGTCTACAATAGCCTTAGATGTGAAATTATAAAAGTGAAATTATAAATATTTTAGGTGGTAAATGGCAGGATCCAGTTTCATTGTTTTGCATGTGGCTGTTCAGTTTTCCAAACACCATTTATTGAAGCCCATTTTATAAAGAAATCGAGGCATAGAGATTTAGGAACATGGATGAACCTTGAAAAAGTTATTATGTTAGGTGCAATAGGCCGGACACAAAAGGCCACATAATGTATGATTCCGTTTATATGAAATGTCCAGAATAGGCAAATAAATTAATGACTGTCAGGGGATGTAGAGGGGAGAATGGAGAGTGACTACTAATGGGCATGAACATGAAAATGTTCTAGAATTAGATAGTGGTAATGGTTGTACAACTTTATGAACATACTAAAAGTTGCTGAATTGTATACTTTAAAAATAAATTTAAAAAATTTAAATGCCTTGCAATATAATTGTAGGTAAGAGAATATTTTAAAACTACCTGTAAATTTGGTTCACAATTTATCATTGATTCTTCTGTAACAGAAATCAACATTTGGTCCGTAATTATTATGAACTTGGGTTTTTATTTCACTTGCTGGCTGAATTGATTTGATGTACAGTATTAGACTTTCTTTATCATTTCACCTAGGCAACTCCCAACACGTTGCAAAATCTCAGGTGGGGGAAGATACAAAAAAATACAAAGTTCAGTAGTTTTGCACAATTCAATAAAGCCTATAACTACATTTACTCTTATAAAACAGTTTCTTAAATGCAAACTGGTATATAATATTGACATGGATTAGGTGAGTACTTCTAGAGGGAAGTGGGGATGATCAGGGGAGGCATCCTGGAAAAGGAAATGTTTAAGCATCTGTTCCTTCCACAAGCATTTATTGAATATCTGCTGTACCCTAGGCACTGTTGTTGGGTGCTGTGTATAGCCAGATAATAGCTACAGTCCCTGCCCTCATGGGGCTCAAAGACAGTGGAAGAAGACACAATTCTACAGATGGTCACAGAGCAGGATTATAAGTGCTGCTGTAAAGGTAAGCACAGATTGCTCTGGATGCCTCAGCTTGGCAGGTGCATCAAGTCAGGGAAGCCTGGATGATGGATATGATTTCTGAGCTGTGAACTGAAGAATGAATGGGGGTGGCAAAGGCTTGGAGGACAAGGGTGTACTGGATTCCAGGACTGGATTCCAGGAACTGCAAATAGTACATTGGAGTTTGGGGTACAAACAGTGATAAGCCATGGGAGGTTAGATCACAAGTAGCTATGAAGGCCATCTTAAGAGAGTAGAAAATAAAGGAGTTTAAGAGAAAGCATAAGATTTTCAGATTTGCAGTTTAGAAATAGGCTGCATCGTGGAGACTGGAATAGAGGCATATGAGAAGGAAAGCAGAAACTTTTCAGGACAGTGTTGCCCTAATTGGAGAGAGAAATCATGGGATGATGGAGAGAAGTGGATGGAGACAAAGGAGTTAGAATGATTGGGGCTTATTCACCAGTTGGATGTGTAAGCGATCTGTGACTCCCAGGCCCTCTCTCCACTCCTCCATTGTCTCTTCCATCTCAGTCTGACCCCAGCGTACCTTTCTCGGTCTGATTTCCTGCTTCTCTTCATGAATATGCTGAAGTCTGCTTACTGTCCACCAAATAGGCTTGCTGGTTTTCTTCCTGCTGCCTTTGATCACACCTTTATCTTCATCTGGAATGGAGCGTGCTTTTTCTCTTTACCTTTCTAAGTCTGACTTATGAAGCCTTTGGAATTGTTCTGTGCACCAGTGACCTCTTTCTCCTGTGAAGTCATAGCACTTCATACCTCTATCACTTATTAACAAATAATTACATTTTGCCTTGTCACATCTCTTAGTTGCTTTGGGCTGTTGGTAACTGTTGAACTGTTTTAAAATTACAGCAGGCAGAGCAGGATATATTGATAGGATGGCTTAAATAGTGGACTAGGAATCATCTCTCCTAAACGCCCCAATCCCAGCCCTAACTCCTCGTGTAACTTGTGCGAATTACTTTTCCCCCCTGAATGGAATAACACATAGTTGTGGTAGAATACTTGAAAAATCTTAAAGAATGTACAAAATGAAGTCATCACTATCCCCACAGACACCCAAGATAATCCCTGTTATTAAATGGGTAATTTTTCCTGCAGTGTCCTCCCCATCTTCCATCTTTTTTCTCTCTCTAGGATTATTTGTGTGTGTCTATGCAACATAGCTAGGCTCATCCTCTGCATGCTGTTTTGTAACCTGCCTTTTTCATTAACATATTGTGGGGTTACTGAATCAGAATGTGAGGGTTTTTAAGTCCAAACTGATATATGAGGCCAAATTGTCCTCAAGAAAGGTTGCACCAAAAAACTGAGTAGTGATTATTTCTGGGAAGTAGGGAGGGGAACTTTAGCTTTTCAGTGATATGTTTCTATATTATTGAATGTATATTTTTATTATCATGAGTCTAAGTGACTTTTATAGTTTGAAGATGACAGTAATTTATACTTCTAACTAATCCAGGATTGTATCTATGTTTATAAACAGCTACACCACCTTTACTGATTGGATAGATAAAAAAATAGCATCCTGTTATTTTAATTTGACTGTTAGTGAAATATGACCTTTTCACCATGATCATTTGTCATTTTTTCTTTAGTTGTTTCCATTTCCTTTGCCTCCTGATGACTTGGATTTGAGTCCCAGGTAATAAATACATATGACCTTTTACAAGTCACTTAAGTATCTCTAGGCCTTAGTTTACTTATGATCAAAATAAGAGGAATGATACTTAAAATTATTGTGAGGATTAATGGAGATCATATATTGAAAGTGCTTTTTGTAAGCTGTAAAAAGTATATAATTGTATTTATTGACTGTGTTTATTGATTTTGTATTGATTTTGATTAGTTAATGGTTATGTATAGTTACGCCAACTTTGCTTTTTTGTATTCATTTGGAGAAAGGCTGAAAAGACAGAGGTTCCTTCATTAATATTTGTTTTAGTACAGTGTGAGATCCATGAGATGTGGCATCTGAGGATCAGTTTTGTGCTGCATTTCTGCTACTTATTAGCTGTGTGTACATGTGTAATGCACTGGACAAACACAGTTCTTTTGGCCAAGACAGAAATGTTCAGGTACCACCTGGCTAGACACACATCAGAGAGCTGCATGGGTTGATAAAACGTTCATGTAAACTAATGGAGACTGTTTATTCTTTTTTTTTATTTTTTAAAGTTAATTTTTATTGGAGTATAGTTGATTTACAATGTTGTGTTTCTGCTGTACAGCAAAGTGAATCAATTATACATATACATATATCCACTCTTTTTTTAGATTCTTTTCCATATAGGTCATTACAGAGTATTGAGTAGAATTCCCTGTGCTATACAGTAGGTTTTTATTAGTTATCTATTTTATATATAGTAGTGTGTATATGTCAATCCCAGTCTCCCAATTTATGCCTCCTCCCCACTTTCCTCCTTGGAAACTATAAGTTTGTTTTCTACATCTGTGACTCTATTACTGTTTTGTAAATAAGTTCATTTGTACCATTTGTTTAGATTCTACATATAAGCTATATCATATATTTGTCTTTGTCTGACTTATTTCACTCAGTATGACAGTCTCTAGGTCCATCCTTGTCTCTGCAAATGACATTTTCGTTCTTTTTTTTATGACCACAGAGACTGTTGAAATGAATGCTAGTACAAAGGAACTTGTTCATGCAAATTCCACTAACCGGATTCCCCTCCCGCCCCCCAGTTCCACCCCTTACAGTTCTGTGAAATGAAAATTGGTCATAATCATGATTCTAAGGCCTGAGAAGGTCTGATATGCTCTTCTGAATCATCAAAGGCAGAGAAATTTCCATTGAACATGATTTTTGTGAATTCTGCCATATTTAGATCCCTGGAAATGTGCGTACCTTATATCTATCAATTATCCAGGACATTGACTCCGGATAAGAGGGAAACAAGGCTGTGTAAACAACTCTGCTGAGTAATAGGTGACCTCCTAACCTCCTATTTCTGACTCTGTGTTTCCTTTTATCCAAGGACAAGATGTTATAAAAATAATTCAGAGTGACTCCCAAGGGTAGCCCCGTGAACAACTCTGTGAGGCTGCACTGCAGAGGAGGATTAATCAACAACAGCAGAATATTCGTTCCCCCAGTGCTGTTAGGAAATGTCCCAGCCAGGCTGGCTCTTCAGCCATGAGGACAAAAGCTTTGGGAAAGTTTTTTCTGACTCATTCACAGTGTAATTTGCAGAAGAAAACCTCTAGCTTCTTATTTTATTATTATTTTTTAAAAGTTGTTCTTTGTGGGAGTTATGTGTGTGTAGTAAGATGGGGTTAGAGTATGGATCCCCCCCCATGAATATTCAAATTAGCTCTTACCAGTGGCAATATTTGCGGCTGTTTGCTCAGTTAACTTTTACTGTCCTGGGATGTTCACACTGAGGGAAAGGGGAGGTGGAGAATCTTAGTGTACAGTGCCTGTATATCCATCAAGGACTAGTTGACTCATTTAAAATATTTTAAAAGAGGATATTATTTTCTGCAGATGAATTTAAAGTGTCCCTATGCTTTTCCCTGTCATCTCCTTGTGTCTGAGTTCCCCCCATTTCTACATAGCACATATTCACATACTGGGGGACTTTTCTTGTTTCTGAGGAATTCATGTGAGTCTGGGGATTTGAGTTCTCCTCTGGGGTTGTCTCCTCAAAGGAAAGTCCATACTCCTGAGTTGGGCATTTATGGTCTGCTGTAAACTGGTCTCAGCTTTCTCCTTTTTCTCATTTCTTTCTATTCTACACAGACCTTCTGGTCAGTCTCCAAAGGGTTTTACACAGCCCCTTTCCTTCTTTTGTTATTTCTTCATGTTTCCATTATTTGGAATGTTCCCCTCAGTTGGCTGCTGTTCTCTTCCTATTTGTATCTTCCCCATTCCTAAAGGCCCAGTTCAAATCCCACCTGCCCCATAATGGTCATACTATTATATGCCTAATATGGGCCAGGTGTTCTACTAGACCTATACATATTTTTTCTCTCAGAGTGTAAAACAGTCCTGTAAAATAATTACTGTTACCTTTATTTGCAAATGAAAAAATAATCACTGAAAGTTAAAAAGTAACCTGATCCCAGCGACTGAGTGCCAGGGCCAGTGTTCTAGCTCAGTTCTTCTTGACCAGAATGGTTAACTCCACCATGCTGGTTTTTCCTGAATTCTTCTGGATTGGGTTAATTACCTCAACCCCCCACTCACACCTTCTCTGAGCATACTCTTTGCCTTGGTTGGATGTGTCTTGTGTTTGGCAATCAATCATGTATCAATATTATTACTTTTTCACATTCTTGGGTTGCTAACTCTTCTTTGATGATAACATCTTTTCTTGCATTCTTTTATTCCCACCAAAGTGTGCTTCACAGGCTTTTCATAATGAGTTTTTGTTTGGTTGGTTATTTTACTTAATGAAAATGTCCAGGAGCGAGGGGGTTATTCCTTCTAGTTGTTATTATGTTTATGTTTTTCTTTTTAGTCTAATTTGTCATTAACATCCTACCATAATATTTACCTCCACAGTGCTCTTAGAAAATTATCCTCCCTTTCTCTCTTTCTACATTTTTTTTCTCTTAAAAGGAGAGGCCAGAGAAGCTCCATGGCTGAAGTCTGTACCATTCCCCTCCTTCCCCCAAAAAATTAAACAGGAAAATTGAATGAATGAAGAGCAGGCATTGCCACTGAATATTTTGGTGCAACGAGATGGATGCCTGTTGTCTGTTAGACAGGGGCCCTTTGATAAAAGAATTATGGCTGTGGTCATGTTCTGGCCCTGCTTGGGGCCTCGCTTTAAGGATACAAAAAAGTGTCTCATTGAGGTTCTGCCTTCTTATGAGCAGAGTATAAAGTAAGCATTTATCTTGAGAAAGAATAGCTGTATTTGCTCACCTTTGTCAGTTCATTGGTAGAAAAACATAATTTTATGTTGCTGCAGAAGACTCCTAGCTAAATTCATCATAATATACCATCTATTTAAACCTTCAAAACTTGGGAAGCTTTCCCCTCCCTAGAAATATCCATTGATGACCATGCGCTGAATTCTTCTCTCCATTTACAATGGTTATTTCCATAAAATACATTGAAAAGTTTGCACAGATGTGAAGGAAACAGAAAGGATTTTGAATTCTTTAGTTTCCTGCAAAGCATCACTAGGAGATGTGATTCTAAGGTTAGAAACTGGGGATTATGGGAATAAATCATGGGTAATGGCAGAATTTAAAATCTGAATCTTCCATGCCTTGTGGATATGTTTCTACATTTTCTTGATCTCTGGTAGCATTATATGGATTTAGGAAGTAAACAGCTGAAGAGCTTTCTGGGAGAAGAACCTGTATTGTGAAATGACTGTGAGTGTGGCAGTGTGGATCTCAGTGCAGCTGTTTGTTTTAAAACATCATAGGCTGCATGGTTTGGGAAAAGAGGGATGATCTTCTCATAGAGGAATTCCAGATGAAATGCAGTTCACTATTTTATGTTCAGCTGACTATAAACAGTGATTATAAAGTAAATTCTGTTTTGGTAATCTTGTTCAGTCCTTTAAACCAGTGTTTCTCAAACGGTGGTTTATTATTCATTAGTGGACTATGAAATCGATTTTGTGGGTCTTATTTAGCATTTAAAATCTATTATTAAAGAGAAGAAAATAGTATAGAATAGAAAATATCAGAGTGAATTACATGTAGTGAGGATATTTTTCTGTGAAATTCATTTTTTGTCATACACACATTTCTTACTGTAGATCATGGTAAAAAACGTTTGAAAAGCAGTCAGCATGGGTTCCTAGGATGTCAGATAGTGGTGTGTAACCGTTACTGGACTCTTGGCTGGTGCCAGAGACAACTGGGGCAGGTGGAGAGGAGAGAGAGGAGGCTCCGTGCTGTGGAGGAGCAGTGTTGACCTGGTGATCAAGTCTGCTGTCCTGGTGAAGACCGAGTGGATTACTCACTGTGCAAATACAGTTCACGAAGAGCTCTGCCTTAGTGCAGCACTGGAGACTGTTGGTAGGCTATTTCAAGTCTAAACATGAAAACTGATTACAGTTTCTTGGTTGAGGAGAGGTGCAGGAGACCATGTAGGGAAACACTTTCCTTGAGATTTCCTTTTATTTCTCTCCCCAACGTCACTTTATATTTTGAGGCAATAGCTGAGCTCCTTTGGGGCATAGACTGGAGTGGACATTGCCATTTGATAGCAATTAACATGCATTGACATTGTCCAGCTTCTGAACCCCCTTCATTTCTGGAGTGATCATCCGTTGTTGCTGTGGAAGCTGAAGGAGGTACAGACACATGACTAGTGGTGAACCAAGTCCAGCCTATTGGATTCCTCTGTCCCAAGACTTAGCTTCTGGAAGGAATGGTACAAATACATAGGGGTGGCTTGAGATCATTCGTGGAAGCAGCAGAATCAGGAGTCCAGTTGCGGTGATGGCTGGTGACCAGTGGTGGCCGTGCTAGAACGATGTCCTTATCAGACTGTTCCTGTGTTCTTATATCTTCCTCTTAATTTATTTTCATCCTAAGGTAAACAGAGTTGGTTTCTGTTGTTTGCATCCCAGAACCCTAAGTGTGTAAAGACTTAACAGGAAACACGTTAGATGGATTTCTGCCCCCAAAGAGCTTAGTACATAACAGAGAGGGAGTAGGTAAATATGCAGTAGACACACAAATAAATTAGTAAAAGTTAGCAAGGCATGGAGGGGATTCAGGTTTGCTTCCTGTATATTCCTTCAAATTATAGTTACCTTGAAGTTTCACCAGATGGCATATCTGCAAGAGGTTTTATGTCTTTGCATCACGACACTTTGGAAATACAAGTTAATGAGGAATTAGTTTTATTAGGGTGCAGCATAATATGATTTCAAACATTTGTAAGTTAGGGTTTGTTTGCTTTGTTACTTTTTTTTTAATCTAAACATTTTTAAAAGCCTTGAGTATACTCACAGAAAACTGATTAATGAACTGTGAGCTTTTTGAGTGTGAGCCAGTAAAAACATACTTTAGAGGAAGAGACTTAGAGAAATCTTGAGTCTTCACAACAGCCCTGTAGATACTTTATTAATCCCAGAGGAAACAGAAACGTGTAGAGGTTGAAAAATGTGGCTAAGGTCACACAGACATTAGAGCTGGGCTCTGAACCCAGGTTAGGGTGACTCTAGGCCCAGGCTTCTAACTGCTTCTGTTCTGTAAAGAACTGTAGAGGTCATCTAATACTTTCCTTGTTACATAGGATTTGTGTTCAGAGAGCTTTAGAGATTTTTTCAATACCAGGCAGTTTCTTGTATTGCTTACAGACAGAAGCTGGTGCCCACAGGTGCGTGTTCTCTCTCTCTCTCTCCCTCTCTCTCTCCCTCTCTCTCTCTCTCTCTCTCTCCCTCTCTCTCTC
>NW_020175190.1:734436-743546 GCF_003031525.2 Neophocaena asiaeorientalis asiaeorientalis
CCCACCCTGACTCACCTTTTCACTCTGTCTACTTCTTTCCTGCCTGATCCCTCTTGGTCTGCATAGTCCTTCCTGCAGCTCCACCCTCTTGATTTTCCTTCCTCCAGCCCTTTTCCAGGACAGCTGCACCCTTCCTTTCCTTTTAGATTGTCTCTATTCCTCAAGGCTGGGAACAGAGTCCACTCTACCTGGTCACTTCACAGCCCTCTCTTCTTAACTCCTGTAGTTCTTAATGCTTGCCAACTATTAATAATAGACTGGAGGGTTTTGGTGGGCTTAGATTTTAAGCGTGGTTCTTCCTTAGATTCCCTCAAAGCCCGCGCCTTGCCCAAGGAAATGTGGCAAACTGAAAGGGCAGTGAAGCTGGAGGCTGAGAAGTGTGTCTGAGCCTGGCCTCACCACTCACTAGCCACTTGACCGTGGGAATGTCTGAGGCTGAGTCTTCTCATCTGTGAAAGGAGCTGTAAGACTCGAATGTGGTTATAGATGTGAAAGCTCTTTTTAAGCTATAAAGTACCATATAAATGCAAGGTTTTATTGTGATGGTACAAGTGCTTAATAAGTATTTCAGTGATGAACGATTGGAAAGCACAGAAGGTGCAGACAAGCCATTTTCCCCACCTTTGGAGCACCCACTTCTGTCACCATATTTTGACCACTGTATTCTGTGCTCTTTAATAACATTATAGATGTATTAGTGGTAAAAGAAATAAAAGGGGGGGATAGCAAAGCATATTGATACAGTGTGGCTTTTAGGAAAACACGTTTTGACTTAATTTAGTTTGATCAGAAGCAGTCTCTCAGGGAAAGCAGGCTCACTGGGAGCAGTGCAGAGAGCCCTGGATCATCGAGTTGGCATTGATTGTTTGATCATCCCTAGAAGTTTATTGTAAATGGAGCAGCACTTAAGGTTCTGGGGTATTCCTGGAATTGCTGCTGTAGTTAGAAGTGAGTTATTCTGTGTGGCCAGAGTAGCATACAGAAAAGCCATAATTCTGACTTGCTGATGGGAAAAAATAACAGATTTTGTTTTTATGTCATCTTTTTGGCTGGAATCCATTAGCGTTGCATAGCATCTTGTGATGCCTTCCTCAGAACAGTTATCTGGGCCTCAGTAAAGCAGGGGGCACTGGGAGCAACAGACACAGTCACTGACAAGGCTCCGGTGGGTGCGAAGCCCCGGGTGATGAGACTAAGAAAGATGCTTTCCCTGGTGTGTGTGTGTGTGTGTGCGCGCGCGCGTGTGTGTGTGTGTGTGTGTGTGTGTGTGTGTGTTAGGCCTTTAGGAGGTTCCGTGCCTATGGTGTGGGCCTACCAGAACTTCCTCCCCACATATCCACCCCTACCCATGTGGTGCCAGAGCAGTGTGATAGTTGTGGGCTGGAACGCAGGCAGGGCCCAGGGCACTTTCATGATTTGTTGAACGACAGTTCTTTCATCCTTTGGAGGGAGGGGCCCAGAATGAGACCCGTCTCCTAGGTGGATGCTAGACTACAGAAAGTACTAGGAAGACAGTGGTGTTGGTGATGGGGGGCACTTTAAAGCAGTTTTTACACCCCTGTGGAAAAAGCCTGGTCCTTGGAGTTAGTCACGTGTTTGACATCTGGCACCCCCACTGATTGGCCTGAAACTTCTGCTTTTTATGAGAATTAAGTGGAAGCGCCTAGCTCCGTGCATGAGATGTTACAGATGCTCGGTGTATGCTGGAGCTCCCTCTCCTTGACTGGAACTGTGTTCCATCAAGCTGTAATCAGTTTAACAGAAATTGCGACCAAAATAGGAATGCTTACTGCCTGCTACACTCTGTGTTAGGTACTTTATATGCATTAACTAATTTAACTCTTAACAGCTTTAGGAGATAGATGCTATTTTTTATCCCCCCACTTACAGCTGAGAACATTGAGGTTTAGAGAGGGTAAGTAACTTGCCTAAGATTACAATCACTAGTCAGTGGGATAGGCAGGATTCAAACCCAGGTCCTTGTGACTCCAGCTCAGGCTCTTAACTGCTCTGCTGTGTCATCTGAGACTTATGAAATGGGACTTTGATTTATGACCAGGCTTTTGCTCAGAATCCCTATTTATTCTTTGTTCTTCTAAGCAAGTTGGCCACCCACTTCAGTCCTCTGCCATAAAGCCTACATTACATTGCTTTAGCACTAACATCTTTCACATCTATAGCCTCATTTGAAAAAGGCATGTAGGAGCTTAAGGAAGACTTTTTGAGAGATTTTTTTTGATCCGTTGGGCAAGATGCTTCCTCTCAGGTTCACAGATGGGCTCAGATTTAAATGACTTGCTCAAGGTCCACTTGCTAGTTGTGTATAGAGGCAATAAAATCACACACTCTGGATTACGGTGATATTTCCATCGGGTGATGTTGCTTGCTTTGTTACCTTCATCTTTCATTTAACCATTTAGCTACTTAATGATCATGTAATACAGTAAAGCATGGAACAAAAGTGACAAGAGTCCCTGCCCTCTTGGAGCTTATATTGTTGCATCAGGTTTCCTCACCAACCTTAAGACTGGTGCCTGCTAAGATGGTTTTTAAGGTTTAAGATCTTCAGTCTTAACATTTCTTAAGGTATTAAGCAGCTGATTTCAGGACATTTTCTAAATTACATGTTTCTCTTTTCAGTTTTTCTGGGTTCATACCTTAATTCATCAACATTTTATTTGTATTTTCTACTTCAGGAAAAAAGCTTTGATTCCTTTAAGGCATCCATTAAGTAATTCACTGTAGGTGTAATGGTTTCTCTAGTAAAAATCAGATATCCAAAGTATTTTATTTTGAGTCTTGTCATTGATTTAAACATTTTTAAAAATTTTACTTTCATTTATTCCTTCTTTAATGATAGTCCTTTAAAAAAATTTTTATTTTATATTGGAGTATAGTTGATTAACAATGTTGTGTTAGTTTCAGGTGTATAGCAAAGTGATTCAGTTATACATATACATTTGTCATTGATTTTAACCATCATCCAATCTACTTTTATCATATACATCTGGCCATGGCCTTTGGCCCAAAGCACTCATATTCTGATCATCATATTTGTGAATATTAATATGATCTATCTTTATGTCTGTCATCTCCACTATTCAAAATTTAATTTTATGTTCTTCCTTTAATAGATACCTGTATTTCAGAAGATATCCTTGAAAATTTAGCAGGCTTTCCATATCTTCAGACACTGATTTCTGGAATTTTGCATCTTAGAAAATAGTTGTGGTACCCCATTTATTGCAGTTAGTCCCGTTCAGACTCACAGAATCGCATTTTGTTTCTGTTACTTTTCCCTCATTCACAAAGTATTAGATATACATATCTCTTGCATAAGACTTTTATAAACTAAAAAACAATTGAGAATTTACAAAATTTCCCTGATTTTTTTTTTTCATGTAAAGTAGCATCTGCAAGATTGAGCCACTAAAGTAATGGCTAAAGCCACTAAAGCCACTTTCTTCAAATGAAAGAAAGGCATTTTCTTTCAAATCCTTGAAAATTTATAAGGAGGTTAGGGTGGAAGAATTCACTGCTGTCATCAAAAAGCTTTTGATTTCTCAATTTTATCCTTACTATTTTCTGAGCTGCTTTGTATTCATTTGAGTTGGGAATGGAACCCAGTGAATCATGTTATTTTTAAAGGGTATTGAGTGATTCCTACTGGTCAGTTTTTCTAGCATTAAAGATGTTCTTTTTGTACCTTGTAGCAAGAAACTTGAATTGATTTCTTGGAATTATCCAAAGTATTTATAAGCTGACCTTGCTCCTTTCCTACTTGTTCTAAAAGTAAGTAGTTAGAACATGTTGTTTAGTTTATTTGGAAAGAAATGTTATTTGAATGAAGCCATTGCATAAATGCTGTAGCACAAAAAACACTTGTCATCCTGAATGAGTCGTCATTTCACATAAAGTGGGTCACCAGTCTTAGGTTTAAATGTTCAGATTACCTTTTTGTTTGTTTGTTTTTAATTTATTTTATTTATTTGTTTTTGGCTCTGTCAGGTCTTCATTGCTGCAGGCAGGCTTTCTCTAGTTGGCGGCGAGTGGGGGCTACTCTTCATTGCAGTGCGCGGGCTTCTCATCCCAGTGGCTGCTCTTGTTGCGGAGCTCGGGCTCTAGGCACGCAGGCTCAGCAGCTGTGGCTCGCGGGCTCTAGAGCACAGGCTCAGTAGTTGTGGTGCATGAGCTTCGTTGCTCCGCGGCATGTGGGATCTTCCTGGTCCAGGGCTCGAACCCGTGTCCCCTGCATTGGCAGGCGGATTCTTAACCACTGCGCCACCAGGGAACCCCTAGCATGCCTTTTAAGTGCTATATGGGTGTGTTTAATTTTTTATCATTGGAATGTCAGTTTTCTGAGAACAGGGATTTTTGTTGTTGAATCAGCCTATAAAAATATCAGAGTAAATGCATATTGTCAAGAAATTCTGTTGCTGATCTTGATTTCTCAGAGTTTAATCTCTAGGCTAAGCATCACAAATTGATACCATTTTCTTGTCCTGTCCAGTAATACTGGAGGTCAGTTTGAAAATTATTAGGTATAATGTGATTTCAATACAGTGTTGCTTGTAGTAGAGAATAAATAATGGAAAAACCAAACTCTTCTTGATTATGGGTTTTGATAGAATCCTGGTGATTGTAGTCTGATCCTCAATCCCCATGACTCCTGTGTTCAAGTAACATGTGATCTGATGGTGCATATTAAAATGCTTTTGTGAGTTTAAAAAGATTTATGCAGGGGAAGGTCCCACATGCCGTGGAGCGGCTGGGCCTGTGAGCCATGGCTGCTGAGCCTGTGCGTTCGGAGCCTGTGCTCCGCCACGGGAGAGGCCACAGCAGTGAGAGGCCCGCGTACCGCAAAAAAAAAAAAAAAAAAAAGATTTATGCAGTAGCTCTTCTTAAAGAGACTGGTGGAACTTCAGGTCTCTTCCTACTCTAAAAGGTTCTGAGTGTGCGTCCCTCTTCTGGTTTGGGGCACTAAAGCATGGAGGCCATCTGGTTGATTTGCATTCATCCTTGGCAGCATGCTGCCGGAAACATGGGGTAGCAAGGCCCCAGGCATGCTGTTAGCAAGTATGAATGTGGTAATGCTGTTCTTTACCCACACCTAAAAAGGCATATTGGAGGGATTTCCCCATTTATGCATCTGGAGAGACCGGACTGGCTTCTTCCCTCTACAGGGCCTTTGCACATGCTCATCCTTTACCCAAACTGCTTTCTCCCCGCCTCCCATGATAGCCATTCCATCTCAGGTCAGTGTTAACTTCCCTCTTGAGTCCCATGCTGAATCACATTCCTTATTATATGCTCTCTTTTTCCTTCATGGTATTTTAAGTTCTTTATGATTACTTCTTTCTCTGCATCTTTGTTTGATTCTTTTAGTCCTGTGGACTGTAAGCTCCACATGAGCAGTGACCATCTTGCTCTTGTTCTTCGTTGCGGCCTCCTGGTATAGTTCAGCTTTTGGCACGAAGAACTGCTCAAAAATAATTGTCGAATGGGTCTCCTAAATGTGGGATTTGAATACCTGCTTCTGAGCTGAAGCAGGTATTAGATGTAGCTAATTTCAGATTGCTGTTTTGCTGCAAGGCAGGGTATCTATTTATGTAATTAAAACAATTGGTTATATTACATTTTTAAAGTTGAAAGTATAATGATTTGTTCTTTGAATCTTTTAAAAACTGTCATGACAAAATAGCCAAGTCAAAGTCATCACGTCAAAATTCATACTTATATCCCCTGCCTGGCCTCCTATCATTAGTTTTGCCTTATCCACTGCAGAAAACCTTCCCAAACCAGCCCTCTCCAGTGTCAGTCATTGGAGTTAGCAAGGGGCATAAAGATGACATCATGCCACACCCACTCTACTGATTTTAGATTGCTTTTGTGTTTTGTGCCATCTCCCACTTCGACTCTAACGTCCTGTGGGAATGCTGGCCTTGCAGCCTCAGAGGTAACTCATCCCCCTTTCCCCAGGCACCCCTCCACTCCTGCCTTGTCATGCATGGGACTGTGCTCCTCCTAAAGCTGGATTCTGATAAAATATGTGGAATGACCAACAGAAAACTGAGACAATAATCTGTATTAATTTGGCAGCCATTTTCAAATCACTAAGAGTGGTTGCTCCTTATTTGCAAAACATAGTTTGATTTTACTCTTAAAAAGAGTTTGTGAGAAGCACCAAGGAAAGCTGTTAAAACAATGCGGAGGGCTTCCCTGGTGGCACAGTGGTTGAGAGTCCACCTGCCGTTGCAGGGGACGGGGGGTTCGTGCCCCGGTCCAGGAAGATCCCACATGCTGCGGAGCGGCTGGGCCCGTGAGCCATGGCCACTGAGCCTGTGCCTCCGGAGCCTGTGCTCTGCAACAGGAGAGGCCACAACAGTGAGAGGCCTGCGTACCGCAAAAAAAAAAAACACAAAAAAACAATGCAGAGCTGTGTAGGTGGTGGTGGTGTTGGTGGTGGTAAGAATGGGACCAGGAACTTTAATTTTACAGAACCAAACTGCTATTCCTGTTTAGTATGAATAAGGCTTTGAGGTGAGGTTGGGAGGACCTTTATTTGCAGCCTAAGTTTTCAGATAAGAATGACTCAAAAAATATTTGGTGAACTGAAAGCATCATTGGTCAGATTTGTTCCCAGGCCCTCTTCCTTTCACCATACAATTTGCTGTTTCACCATTAAAATGAAGCCAGGGGTAGACTGGATTGGGAAGAGGGTAATTCTAAAGGAAGTAGAAATGGGAAATAAAAGTGCACATCTTTGGGCCCCTAAACTATTGTTCACAGCCTCAAGAGAGAGAGAGGTTGTTGATGGAAAAAGCACATAGTCCTCATTCACACTGGACAGGGCACTCTACACCAAGAAGCAAAAGTCCCTGGCTTCCTTTCTTGAAGCAGTGAAAATAGCATCTTCTTCTTTGATGTTTACACCCTAAGATGTCTCTCTGTCCTCTCAGTGTCCTCATCAATGTTCCCCCCACCCCCACCTTCTGCCTCCCAAATGCTTTTTCCTGCCTGTTTATGGTTTGGGCTGCTTCCTTAATGAAAGTGTCCTCTTATTTTCTGATGCAGTTAACCTCTGCAACTGACTTATTTATTTATCTTTGTCTTTAGCTCAGCTCTGAATGGGTTTTGGAAAGTAGAGAAGAGAATCCAGTCTGCTTTTTGGGGGGCATTGGACAGCTGGATAAATGCAGGTATGTACATTTGCATATTTAAAAGAAAGACAAAAAGGAAAATAGTTTCTATAAAGAATAATGAAACTGATCTTAAACTTATAGGGCTATCTGTGCTATATCCATTTATTTTTCAATATCGTTACCTTAATTTTTGTTCGTTCCAAATGTTGCATGTGCTACTTTGGAGATTTTTTTTTAACTACTAAAATATGGGAAGTACAGTCTAAGTTCCCTCGTAACCTCTCCTAGATATTCACCACTGTTAACAATTTATTGTCTGTTTTTCCAGATTGTACAAATGCATAACCAGAAGGATCATAATATACATGTTTTGCTTTTTTCATTTTGCAGTGTGTCATATACATCTTTCAATGTTGGGTCAAATAGGTTTTGTTTTTGTTTTTTTTTTTTTTGCGGTACACGGACCTCTCACTGTTGTGGCCTCTCCTGTTGCGGAGCACAGGCTCTGGACGTGCAGGCTCAGCGACCATGGCTCATGGGCCTAGCCGCTCAGCAGCATGTGGGATCTTCCCGGACCGGGGCACGAACCCGTGTCCCCTGCATCGGCAGGCGGACTCTCAACCACTGCGCCACCAGGGGAGCCCAAGGGTCAAATAGTTTTATGTCACCTTAACAGCTGTATAGTATTCCTTTATGTTGGTATTCTTTTTTTTTTAAATAAATTCATTTTATTTATTTTTGGCTGCATTGGGTCTTCATTGCTGCATGCGGGCTTCCTCTAGTTGTGGTGAGCGGGGGCTACTCTTTGTTGCGGTGCAAGGGCTTCTCATTGCAGGGGTTTCTTTTGTTGCAGAGCATGGGCTTTAGGCGCAGAGGCTTCAGTAGTTGTGGCTCACGGGCTCAGTAGTTGTGGCCTGCAGGCTCTAGAGCGCAGACTCAGTAGTTGTGGCGCACGGGCCTTAGCCGCTCCGCGGCATGTGGGATCTTCCCAGACCAGGGCTCGAACCCGTGTCCCCTGCATTGGCAGGTGGATTCTGAACCACTGCACCACCAGGGAAGCCCTTATGTTGATATTCTTAATTTTGTTTACTGAGTGCTCTCCTGTTGGACATTGTATTTTTGTTTTCTATTTCAAATGGTGCCACATCTTGTACATATATAATTATGTATATTTGCCTGATTATTTCTGTAGGGTGAAAGTGTATAATACCATCTTTAAATTCTTCCCCCTCCATGTCTCTTTAGACTCTTAAGGACAAAGGTTTTTTCTTAAGTTATAAAGCAGACTAGCTACTTTGTCTTCCATCTCTATTTTTCATTGTTGGGGTAGAGTTGGAGGCTCAGTGTTGGGTTTTAAAACTTTCTTGCTTGATAGTTGATCTGAACCTTAAGGTAAGTTATGAGCTAATCTTTCAGCCTGGTCTCTGGAAGATTTTGATCTTCAGATTTATTTTGGAGATTAAACAAATAAAACCAAGTGCCTTTTAGTTTGTAGTATCAAGGCATATCTAGTTCGTGTCCTTCCTGCAAGTATCTCACCTCACCAGGGCAGCTAACGGACCAAGAACATGAATTTGTTGAAGAGAATTTGGTTAAGAGAACTGTGACTGTGGCCTTCCCTCCGTGACTTGCTTTGGGTCATTCTGCAAGCTCTGTGCTAGGTACTGGTGATACAAATATGAATGACACAGTCCCTGTCCTTAAGGAACTCAGCACGTGGGAGTGAGAGAGGGACAGACAGGTGAATAAGAGGGTCGTAATTCAGTGCGGTCAGTGCAGTGTGGTGAGTTTGAGAGAGGACATCTAACTCAGGAGGTGGGATGGAGGTTCAGAGGTGGCTTCCTGGAGGAGGTAATGTCCGAGCTGAGTTCTAAAGGCAATTGAAGTTTGCCATGAAAGGGATGAGGTGGGAAGGCACTCCTGGTAGAGGAATCAGCATGAGCAAAGGCAGGAAAATGAGATAAATGG
>NW_020175190.1:743669-833738 GCF_003031525.2 Neophocaena asiaeorientalis asiaeorientalis
GATGGCAGCTTCCTGAGTTTCAAGCCTGCAGTAAGAGGCCGAGAGGGATATAACATGAGATGAGGCCAGTGCGGCTATCTGGCCAGGTGATGGAGGGCCTCTGTTAGGAGCTTAGGATTGGTCTCTAGATTAATGGGGAGCCTTTAGAGGATCTGAGATGTGCTAGGGGGACATTACTTTGGGGGCTAAGTGAAGGTTGGCTTGGTAGGCAGGAGGAAAGTAGGAACCTGGGGTCAGGGAAATTGGTTTGAGGCCATTGGTGCTGGGGTGAGGGGGAGAAAGAACATGCAGGACTTTCCCTAGTTCCCCTCTCTTTTCTCACCATGCCCAAAGCTCAGTTGCTGAGGTTGGCTCGTTGATCCTAGTTGCTCTCCCCATTGAGGGCGCTCAGGTGAGTAACTTATTTGCAAGCTTCTCACCCGTGGGTTCTGACCTTTTCAAAGCAAAGCTTCTCGCTTACTTTCTGGTGCCACAAAGTGCTGCCCATCGTCCTGCCTGTCCGTGGGGTGAAGGGACCCGGCTCCACTCATTAATTCTCATGACCCATTCATGTGGCTTATGAACATGAATCGGTAGTCCTTTTGTGTGTACTATTTCAGAGCCAGCCTGGGCTAGGCTCTAGGGGCATGAAAATAGGTAAGGATGGTTAATGCCCTCCCCGAGCTTGCCGTTTACTGGGAGGTAGACATAAAAGTAAAAGACAGTGTAATTTGTGCCAGTAGGTCTATTCAAAAGTTAAATGATTCCGGTAGAGGTAACAGGAATATTAGTAATGTTAACATCAGTGGTTCCAGAATGAGGCACATTTTTCAACTACAACTTGTGTGCAAATACAGAAAATAAATTCAGGTCATGTCTAAAATTACTCTGATTTTTGACAATATGGTCTTAACCATAATTCATGAGCGTGCATAATTGATTACTTCCCATGATTGTACCTGCTGTGAGCTCTGGTACATTTGATTTTCAGGGAGGAAAGAGGCAGGGGGAGGTACTTATCCAATACCATATCTTTCGGCTTGCTTACCTTCAAAACACTCTTTCACCACTTAGTGCTTTTAGCACCATAGAATGACCGCATAGTCTCATTTTCCTTCCACTACAGTATTTAAATATAAAAGAGGACTGCAATGCCATGGCTTTCTGTGCTAAAATGAGGAGCTCCAAGAAGACTGACGTGAATCTGGAGGCCCCTGAGCCAGGGGTGGAAGTGCTCTTCTATCTGTCGGACAGGGAGCCCCTCCGGTTGGGCGGCGGAGAGTACACAGCGGAGGAGCTGTGCATCAGGGCGGCGCAGGAATGCTGTGAGTACCGGCAGCTGCCCAGGGCCCAGCAGGTCCCCGTGTCTCTGCCCCCACACCTCCACTGAGTGGAGAGAGGTGTGGGCTCTGGGAGCCATTCGTTCTGCCCTGCCTCTGCCACTGACTTGCATTTGACCTTAGGCCAGTGAATTTAATTCTGAGAGTTTCACTTTTCACTTTCTTTGCTGCAAAGTAGCTTATTCCTGCTCTGTCACTAATGAGCTACAGGGATACCAGGGAACGATGATCAGCTTTCTGATTTCCCCTATATCTATGAAATTGGAATAATATCAGCACTAAATGAGTGAAGCGCCTGGCACAAAGTTACAAGCTCAGAAGTGCCATCTCTCAATATATTAATTGTTTAAAACTTCTGAAAAGTGTGGTCTGTCCTTATGCTACCATGACCTGCCTCCTTATTGCCTGACACCCCCCTCCCTGCCCCCTGCCCCTGCAACGTGACACTAAGTTGAAGGGAGAATTTAAGTGTCACTTTGTGGCTTGGTCAGATTGCCAAGTTGTGAAAAGGAAGGACAGTGAGGCTGTGAACAAGACAATCGTTTTTTCTTTTTTCTTTTTTTAAAGTGAGGCTTGTCTTACTAAAGTTAGCCTATTGCCCTTAGAAGGTAGGAAACCAAACTGACTAACAAAATAAAGCCCTTCATTATCCTTTAAACTTGGAGTCATTGGCAATTTTTGCCGACCTGCTTTTAAATGACAGGTAATGTTAATTCATAGAAACTGAAGATCTGATCCACGTAGATCATGGTGGTGGTTATACAACTCTGTAAATATACTAAAATTCATTGAACTGTACACTTAAAATGGGTGGACTTTATGGTATGTAAATTACATCTCAGTAAAGCTGTTTTTAAAAAATCAACTCATTTCATGATGATAGATTAACTAGCCATGATGGCAGGTAGTCTGATCCATGCTTTACTTATATCATCTTTAGTCCTCAGAACAACTCTGCGGGGATAGTATGGTTGTTTCAAGAATCAGCTACCTTGTTTGTAATACAGCTTGTCTAGAAAACCCATTTTCTTCCTGATAATGTCTTTCTGCTTAAAATGCTTTAAATACAAGAGTTCCAATAAAAGGGGAGAGGTTGGTGCTATAGGGAAGAATGTAGTAGATCCTTACTGACTAAACATAACACTAGATAAAGTTGGCTGAGTTACAGATTATTATGGGGAAAATGCATTAATATTTTAGAGTTACTTTGACTAGATAGCAGAGTAGGTAAGGAACCAGCTTTGGACAGCAGCTTTAAAAGTATTTGTAATTAGCAAAACAACTAGATGTAAATTGGTGTTTCTAAGGCATTTTTTCCCCTTTACCTTGAGATTTGGTTTATAGTGTTTATTCTCTTAGCCAAGCTTCTTGCCATCAGCATAGCAAGTATAAACCTTAGTTTGTTAGCAAGGATCATTTGTACAGAATTGTTGGGCTGCAGTTAGTGAGAGGTAGAGGAATTGCTGCTAAAGGAGATGAGGGGGAGAGCCTGTGAATCTGAAGACAGACACAGCCCCTGTATCCTGTTACTCTGGGCTCAGGGTCAATTTGGGGCATCAGTTTTTAAGCCCAGTCTGTAGAGAATGAGTATTATCTTTTGTAACCAACTCAGGGGATTGTTGCAAAAATTAATAAATTTTAAAAATAGATGAATACAGAATACCACAGATTCTTGTAGCTATTATTATAGTGCATGATGTTCTGGGGTCTGTATACTTCCTCATTTTTCACCAATATATGGTAAATTTTTGTTCTTTTAGCTCTCATTATTTGCCCCCTCAGTACCTCTATCTAGGTTTGAATGCCAGCCCTGGATTTTACTAGTTGAGTAACCCTGAATCAGACTAAATCTCAGTTTCTTTACCTGTAACATGGCAAAAATAATACTTAACCACATTAAGTGTTAGGAGAATTAAAAAGTAATAGATGTGTGTTAGCCTGATGCCTGATATGAAGCCCTCAGTAAATGTTAGTATTGTTATTATTTTTCAGTACTTTTATATAAACGGTATCTTTCATCTTCCTATTTTTAAGTAGTAATATTGTTTGAATCAGACCTGTGGTAGAATTATAGACCTATCCATGATTATAGATAAATTATTCTTCAAATATGTATGTTTCACATTCAAATATGGATATGTATAAAGACAAGCTAGATTTCTAGGCCCGTCCACAGAAGCCAATTTATGAATGAAAATCTACTGTTTACCTGAAACATAGTCCTGATAATACTGGATCCCAAAGCCATTTGCCATTTTTCCCAAGGGAAAATGCTCTTTGAAATTTAGCTCCATCTTCTCTGTTACATGGAGGAGTGTAACTCTGAAGGGGTAACTCCCAAATATCTTGAGAAGCAGGAGTTGAGGAATTCAGCAGAGGCATGAAGATGACAAGAAAGCTGTAACTTCTTAACTTAGCATGTGCATTGGAGAGAGTCCCTGCCTAGGTGAGCAGGGCCAGCCGGGGTCCCAGTCAGTGTCAGTCTCACTTCAGATGTCTGAGTTGGGAAACAAGTGCCAGCTACCTCATGTTCTCCCATGTTTTTTTGCTTTTAAGTTCATTGTATCTTAGTTTGAGGCCTGACCACACATGAAAATATCAGCAATGATTGATTACTTGCAATCGTTCTCCTATCTCCCCTGACACTTTCAGATTACAGGTCTGTGTAATTTTAATCATGGGCTCAGAAGTGAGTGGAAAGGTACTCTCCCGGCTTCATCATCTCCCTTATCTTTTTGAACATTCTTGTATCAAAGGAGGCAGTTAGGTAGGGAGGCAAGGGAGCACTGTTGGACCACCTTTTGTAAGCATATATGTTCTTGCTAGTTGGCTACCAATAAAAAATATTTTTGATAACCATACAGAGTACTTAAGAAGTGTATTGTTATTAATGGCAATAGATTTTAATCACTGATAGAAATCACTTTGGTTATTTATTCTAACACACATTTCATGTGCTACTGCCAGGAACTTGTTCACATGTTTAATGTGTAATCACAGTGTGTTAGAACTGGTTAAACATTTTCTGTAGGAGACAGATTAGGGATTTCTCAAACTCTAAGAATGTTTCTCACTGTGATTAACAAGGTGCACACCAGGTGGTATCTGGAAACCTCTCAGATGGCCTTTTTTTCTTTGAAGCAGGATTTGGTAAGACTCTGTCATAGACACTGTAATGAGAAATATTATTAGACTTTTATTTTCAAATGGTTTTAACCTGGTTTGCCAGGAGCTATAGTATATATTCCTGGGGAGCCATAATTTTTTATTATTTTGTTTAAAACTGCCTGATTGAACATGGTCGGAAGTTGTATTTGGCCCTAAGAGGATGCGAATATGACGTAGATTCTTTTTGGCTAAGAGAATTTTTGGTCTTTGCATATGTTGTGCTTTGGAAACAGATGGCCAGATTTATCTGTCTTTAATTTTCTGATGTGTTCTTTACTTTTCCCCAGGTATATCTCCTCTGTGTCACAACCTCTTTGCCCTGTATGATGAGAACACCAAGCTCTGGTATGCTCCGAATCGCACCATCACCGTCGACGACAAGATGTCACTCCGGCTCCACTACCGGATGAGGTATGGGTGCCTGCTGGGCTCCCTCATGCAGGGACGGGCAACGGTTAGCCTGGAGCCCTGATTCACTTACCAAGAAGTATTGTAGTCATTTTTATAACTTGTAAGTTTTGTATTTGCTTGGTATGAGAAAGGGCTTCTTCAGTATTTGGAAAACAATTCAAGGTGAGTTTGACCACCTTCCTCTGCCACATTTTAGAAAAGAAATCATTATGATGCAGAGGGTATTTTGAATAGAATTAGTATCCTACAGCAGAGTTTTTTTTTTTTTTTTTTTTTGCGGTACGCGGGCCTCTCACTGCTGCGGCCTCTCCCGCCGCAGAGCACAGGCTCCGGACGCGCAGGCCCAGCGGCCACGGCTCACGGGCCCAGCCGCTCCGCGGCATGTGGGATCCTCCCAGACCGGGGCACGAACCCGCGTCCCCTACATCGGCAGGCGGACTCTCAACCACTGCGCCACCAGGGAAGCCCAGCAGAGTTTTTCATTCAGTGAATCATGGATATGAGTTTAATTTAGTGAGTTATGACCAGGATTTTTTTTAAAAGAGAGAAATAGATGAGGACAGATAATATCATCATATATACATATCCTAAGAATGTTGTTTTTTAGAACTTCAGTTTGAGATATGTAATCTGTCTGTATGTACTAGGTCATGATAAAATAAATATGTTTCTTACTAAAAGTTGCAGCTAGAGAGCTTGAGAAACACTGCCTGAAGTGGAAACCTAGAAATCCTAGCTTGGTCTTGTTCTAAAGAGGTGAATGTTTTGATCCACTCCCTGAGGATTTTTATCTAGTGGGGCTGTAATTTTTCTTCTGGTGGGTACTTACTTGCCTTTTCTCCCATATTGTAGACTTTGTTAAATGTCACGTAGTCTCCCAAGGTGGCACAGGCAGTCAGTACTACCACTGTAGTCTCTTGAGTTTATAAGTGTGTTTGTTCTGTACCTAGAATTGAAAGTATGTTCGTTAGGTACTAGCTAAGCATACTTTCACACGTATATTTAGCAGAGAAACTTATAAATTCACCCTATTATAAACAGGGCGAATCATATCTGAAAAGAATCTTAATGTACATAGATGTGATTAAGTCAGTGGGTTAGCTCAAATGCTAATGGTACGCCGGGTCATGCTGGAAAAGCCCTGGAGATCTCAGAGGCCCTCAGTATTTTAGCTGCTATTTACTCTGGGGCGTCAGTAGAGTTGTTACCATTTCACAGTGGCCTGGGTGTTTTTCTCAGCGGAAGCTGAACCAGATCTATGTTCTTTGATAATCATCCTGGGGCTGACTTTCCTCTTCTCTCTGTACTCACCCACGGTCTCACCTTAAGAGGAGAGGTGTGTGTCACGTGAGATTTCACGCCCCAGATTTAGGGAAACGTTCACCCCACCCAGCTGAGCCTTCCGACTATATTTGGATTTGTTTTTCAGAGTGTAATCTAGCTTTCTGTGGCCTGGGGGTTGGCTCTGTGACCCAGCATTGAAACATGTATTTGCAGCTCGAAGTCTAGGGAGTGGGGCATCTCATTGAGTTCTAGTTCTTTCCCTCTAGGTTTTTCCACTTGGCTCAGAATCTAGAATGGTAGAATCTGGGACTTGGAAGACATCTGAGTTTGCCTGATTCAGTTCTTCCAATTTTTTAGGGGGAAACTGATGTCCAAAAAAGAAAAGTGAGTTACTCACAGTTACACACATAGTGACTTGTCTTGTTAGCATTAGAATCCTCTTTGAGGCCTTCGTCTTTGCTGGTCATGTGACTGCCTCATGATTAAAAGCTGTCTTTGCCAGCTCCCTGTTTATGTTAGCTGCCAGGAAGTGCATGGCTGCCTCATTTTTGGCACCTTGACTTTGTACCTGACATTGGGCTTCAACAGGATATTGCTTTGTTACCACAAGCTCTTTGAACTTGGAAAAAAAGATCCCACCCTAAGCTAAAACATTTGCATTACAACAAACTACATAATTTTGAAACCTCAGCATCTCACCACTAAAAAAGGTGTAACACGAAAATAAATGTTGGTGACTATTTCAGTGGAATCCCAGCTCTGTGTTCTTGTACTTTAATTATAGTTTTCTGCTTTTAGATAATTTTGATAGCTATTGTTTTGTAATGTATCTTAATATAAGACAAGCATATTCTTTATTCCTTTTTAAGAAAAAAAAGTTTTCTTGCTTTATCATCTAAATGAATTTTACTATCCATTAGTAACGTTCTATAGAAGCCTGAAGAGAATTCGTTGTATATAATAGCTGTACCCAAACTTAGAATATGTAATCATCTGTAATATAATTTTCTCAAAAACCTGCAAGGAAGGCATATCTCTTATTGGCAGGTCTGTCTGTCCCACCAATAAGGGGGATAATCTTTCCCTCCCTCCTTCCTTCCTGCAGTGTTCTTCCACATCATTCTGCAAAGGAATATCAGCAGCTGTCATACTACATTTATTTAGATCATTCTTAATTTTTTTCCTTTAGCATGTTGTATCAGGAATTGGCCCAAGTTTAATAATTAATTTTGAAAGGGGCACACAATTTCTGTCTTCAGTTTACTTACTAGTTTTGTCTTATTAGCGATTAGGAAGATGTTGATTTTTTTTTTCCTTGAAACATTCCCTGTTGTTACATTTATTTATTTTTCTTGAAGTGTAGTGGATTTACAATATTAGTTTCATATGTACAACATAGTGATTCAGTATTTTTGTACGTTATACTCCATTTAAAGCTATTACAAAATAGGGCTTCCCTGGTGGCGCAGTGGTTGGGAGTCCGCCTGCTGCTGCAGGGGACACGGGTTCGTGCCCTGGTCTGGGAAGATCTCACATGCCATGGAGCGGCTAGGCCTATGAGCCATGGCCGCTGAGCCTGCGTGTCCGGAGCCTGTGCTCCGCAATGGGAGAGGCCACAACAGTGAGAGGCCCGCGTAAAAAAAAAAAAAAAAAAAGTTATTACAAAATAATGGTTATATTTCCCTGTGCTATACAATATATGCTTGTTGCTTATGGAAGATGTTGATTTTGGCAGTTAACTGATCTAAAGTTTTTTTTCTTTTTATTGTCTTATTAAATAGAGAGCTGTCAGCCTTTGACTATAGGCAATTTCCAGAGATCCAGCCTTGTTTTAGGCTTCCTTCAGCCTTTCTGTAGTGGAGAAGCTGCACATTGCCTTATCTTGTCTGAACATCTTACCTAAAGGCTTCCAAGGCAAGGCTAGTCTCACAGGGCTCAGACAGCAACCTCAGAAAATGTCCTTCTTCAGCCCCGAGAGAGTATGCTGGGCCCTGTTAGCTACTCTCTTAATCATCCCATTTAGACCCTCTCACCTGTATCCTCCCAGGCAGACCCCCTGGAACTTACAGTAGATCACTAGATTATTGTATGAATGAAGAGAACTCTCCATTTTGGATTTCCCTCAGCAATCAGAGGAGTTGGCCATGGCCTTGTCCATCTTTTTCTGCCCCAGTGTCAGATTTCCTGTGTCTGCTCAGCTGGTAGGGCTGGTTCACCTCTTACTTTCTGCCTGCTCGGGGCAACCGATCCTGGAGGAGTCCTCCCCACCTTGCTCTGTTCTTCCCTTGAAGAGCAGGCTCCTCAGCCTGGGGGCAGCATGAATTCTGGCCTCTTTGTCAGCTGAGAGCCTCAGGCTTCTACTCTCACGTGGGAAGGTGCGGGGACAGTCCTGCAGCTGTGGTTTATGGTGCATGTGGACTCTGTGGATACGTGGCTCTTTCTGTCTGAGAGAGAGATGCCAAAGGCCACAGTCAAATTTTCAGTCATTTCTGTGAGTTTTGTGGAAGATGGGCTGTATAGAATCACTTGAAAGTTGTAAAATGTTGATTTTTACCTTTAAAGTAACTTCTTATCCATCCTTTCCATTTTAATTGCTGCTTCTTGAGTTAGGTCATTCATTTGCTGTTTCTGCATCCAACAAGCATGTATTAAGCACCTGTTCTATGCCAGGCGCTGGGGATTTCGTGATGAGCAAGGCACTGAGGCCTCTGCCCTCACAAACCTCACGGCATTGCCCAGGCTGCTGCCTTAGGCGCCCGCTTGTCTCTTGGCCTCTCTCATTTCAGTCCATCTTCTGTGGGGCTTTCTTCCAGTGGGATCTTGCCTCACATCAGTTTGGCTCAGTCTTTCCTCTGCCTTCTGTGTATGGTCCAGACTCCATAGCCTGATATTTATTTATCCTAGTCCCAACTCCCTTCCCCAACACTTTACCCTTCCCTGCCACATCCCCTGGCAGTGGCAGCAACTTCTTCCTCCTTGGTACTCCTTTGACACCTTATCTGAGACACTCATGTTCAAGAAAAACTTATCTGTGAGGCACAATGCCTTGGGCTCATCATGTTATTAGGGGTCCACAGAAGTGTTTTAATTTTATTAAAATCAGGGAAAAAAATAATCCAGCTTGGATTATATTCATCTTTATACCAACATAGTTGTAAAATATAACTTTAATATTTTTTTTTATGGAGGAAAGGAAAACTGTGTGGGGTCCATGGAAGTCACAGTGTAGCCCTATTTATGAGATGTTCCCCCTGGATTTAACTGATTGGCTACAGACAGGGAATTCACAGCAGGCAGGGACTGTGCCTGAGAACCCCTTGTGTTCCAGAGCCTGGCCCAGGACCTGGCATGCCCTAGGCTCTGCAAATAGAGCTCACTGACAGATATCTGAGTTTAACGGCAGCTCCTTTTTGGGAGGTTTTATATGTTCCTTCTCCATGCCATGGTGGTTTTTCATCAGCACATGGGCATGTCAAGGGAGAGAGACCCAGGTACCCTCTGAGTCTGTAGCCTAGAGCTGGCCTGGATCAGCTTGGCTCAGTCACTTTCACACATTCCAGAACTCATTATGTTTCTCTTACAGATGACAGAGGAAAGTAGTAGTGGAGGAAACAGGCTTGTGGTCTTAGGTGACCTAGCCTCTCGGAACCTCAGTTTTCCTCATCTATAAAATGGAAACATTGAAACATACCTTGTACAGTTGCTGTAAGCATTAAATAGCATAATGTATATGAAGCATTTATTAGTTCAGGGCACTGCAGCTGATGCTTGTAGTAGTGTTTGTATATTTCTTCTGTTTTAAAACTTTGTTCATTGTAAGATAAAAAGTGTCAGTAACAGCCATCTGAGAATTAGGAAACACTGCTACATTAACGGTATGTCTTGACTGTATGATGAAACTAGATTTCAGAAATGTTAAACTGTGAAATAGGTCTTGGATTCAAGGCAGGCTGGCGTTACTAACAGTGGAGGGAGTTGCTGGGCTAGCATCTAGTTCTAGACAGCAGTGTTTTCCTATCTAGGAAGATGGAGTGGAAATTACTTTGTGATTTTAAGGAAGTCACAATCCCTGAGTCATAGATGAGGTTCTGGCAGTATGCTCTTCACAGAGTGCTTGTAAGAATGAAAAGAAAAGGACCTTATAAACAGTGAAGCGCTACACAGATGAAAGGTCTGTTTGTTTACTTCTCAGGGAAGTTTAACCTCTGGCACTGATCGCTCTGGGTAGAACCAGGATGCCTCTCCCACGCATGCCAGGGTCCCCTTTCCCACAGTTAACATGCATCTTCCTGCCTTACAGGTTCTATTTCACCAACTGGCACGGGACCAATGATAACGAGCAGTCAGTATGGCGACATTCTCCAAAGAAGCAGAAGAATAGCTACGAGAAAAAAAAAGTTCCAGATGCAACCCCTCTCCTTGACGCCAGCTCATTGGAGTATCTGTTTGCTCAGGTAAGATGTTGGGCCCGGGAGAGCCTGGAGTTCGTGGGGTGGGTAAGACATGGTAGGGGTCAGATTCCCTGGCGCAGCCGACCATGGTGGCAGCTAAGATGCTGTATGGCCTGTTCCATGGGTAGTTCTCACCAACCCTGGACTTGCCCCAGGTGAGGAGGGGGAAGGCAGTTCAGCATCCAACCGGCTGTTTATCCCACTTGTGGGCTTTTTGGGCTTTACTTCTTCCCCATTCCTTTCTTTTTCCCCCCTCCTACCATTTCAGTTTGTGTCTACAGTGCCTCCTGTGCAGAGAGCAGAGGGGAGCTATAAGTGAGGGAAGGTGTAGTTCAGCAGGGCTAATCACGAAGGTACTTCTCAGCAGTCACAGAGAGGAAGGAGGTGGCCACTCTGAGTCACAGTGGTGGCAGGGTAGAACAATAAGACACTAGAAGAAAGCCAGAAAGAGAGGTTAAGTCACCTAAATTACATTACCCTGAGATAACTAACATTTTTGTATATGTGCTTCCTGATTTTATCATGCAGATATGTATTATGCACTATGTAGTTTTTGAAGATATGTTATTGTTCTGAGTGTCTGTGTACTTTTTGCTAAGGTGCTGCAGAAACTGCGGTGAACAAGACAGACATGGTCTCTGCAAGCACCAGACATATAATCGAGTTGGACAAACAAAACAAGCAGATAAAATGATACATAGATAATACACAAGAAATTGGGAAAAGTGCTATGAAGAAAAAGGCCTTTGTCATAGAGCATATGGGGAGGGAGGTTTGAATGGGGAGACCTAATTTAAATAGCGTGATCAGAGAAGATCCCTCTAAAGAGGTGGCATTTATACTGAACTTTGAAGAATAAAAAAGTGTCTGCAATTCTAAGGGAGGAGTAGAGCAAAGCTTTTCAGAAGCAGCACTGCTGACACTTTGGGCTGGTTAATTCTTTGTTGTAAGGGATTGTGGAATATTTATCCACACCCCTGGCCTCCTCTCCTTAGATGCCAGTAGCACCAGTGTAGTGGCAGTAGAGTTGGAGAAAAATGGGTGATTCTGAGATTAATTTTGGAGATGGATTTGTTATGATTTGCTTATGAATTGGATGTGGAAGGTGAGGATATTTGAAGAATCAAAGAGAATTTTGAGATTTATTTTGGGCAGTGTTTGGTAGATAACGGAGTGATTCCCTGCATAGGGAGACTGGGAGCAGCAGGCTGGAGAAGGGGTGGGAATTGGGAGCTCTCTTTTGGAGACACCTGTGAGATAGACAAGTGGAGATTCGGCTAGGAAATCGAGCGTGAGACTGGAATCCAGAGGAGAAGTCAGCCTTTATTTAACTAATCCTTGTTTCTGAACGCGTTTGGTTTTTCTTGATTTTTTTCCCCTGTTATGCTATCACTGTTACAAAACAGCCTCATACATACGTCTAATATGTGTTCTGTTTATTATTTCCTTAGGATGTACTTTTACACGTGTGGGTTATGTGTCACAGTTGTATTCTCTTGTACAGCTTTAGTTGTTGATTGCACACTATCCACGTTCCTTAATATACCTGAGGACTGGCCTCAGAGACAGTAGAGAAATGGGACAGGGCACAGCCCTGGGCAGATACTGTGTGGAAAAAATAAGTGAACTGGCCATTTTCAGATTGGTCTTTTTGAATTCAGTCTCCCAGTTTTATATATATTCATTTCTTTTTTTTTTTTTTTTAAACATCTTTATTGGGGTATAATTGCTTTACAATGGTGTGTTAGTTACTGCTTTATAACAAAGTGAATCAGTTATACATATGTTCCCATATGTCTTCCCTCTTGCGTCTCCCTCCCTCCCACTCTCCCTATCCTACCCCTCCTATATTCATTTCTGAGATTGATTCTTTTACTTTTTTGGGAGAGGAAGTGTAAAAAAAAAGAGTCCACCATACTTCAAGAGTAAGTATTACATTAGAACCTGACTTTTCAGAGCTTCAGGAATGAGTTACTTGAAGTAGTTGTACAGTGATATTGACAGAAAATCACAGCCAGACAAAATGGTTTCAGATTTTGTTCTCCTCTTCGCACATTGCTGGTGGAGATGATTGTTGTTGGTCCTTGGTAGTTTGTAGAAGTGGTCAGTGTCCTTTTCTTACTGAGAGAAACAAGAAGTCCTATCTTGGGGAAAAGGGGGAACTGCAGCAGTTAGAACCCTCCGTCCAAAACCCACTAAACTAGAGTTGCTTCAGGGAAAGTGAGTGTCTTCCTTATATAGGAATACCACCCCCATACTTCATGTCTGCCTCTTTTTGAGCTGGTGAAAGGCTAACGAGGTCCCAATCCTAAGAGCTGTGTACACTTCCAGTCGGTGAGCTTTAAAGACTGAGTTTGACTGTAGCACAGTGTTGCAGAGCTGTAGCCCTGCAGTCACGTCTGGTCTGACCCTCTACCCCACCACTCACTAGGTCCCCAGCTCCCACAGTATTCTTTCTACTTGACTTCGGTTTTGGTAACTACTTGATGTTATATATTTTTGTTTGTTTGTTCTTCTTTCTTTCCTGGAAATCTCCGTAAGGTCAGCGATGTGGTTTGGTTAACTGCTGTATCCCTAGCACCTAGAATAACATCTGGCCCGTAATTGGTTCTTGTTAATCAATGATTACCAAGTGAGTGAATGAAGTTATTTAACCTTTTGGTGCCTTAGATTTCTCAGCTGTTAGGCAGAGATGATGATGTTAGCATCCCCCTCATAGGGCTGTTGTAAAGAATAAGTGAAATAGTAAATGAGAGGAACCTCGCACAGTGCCTGGCACTCAGTTTAGGGCTTAATAAAGGGGACCTAGCAGCCCTCATTGGCTCGTGGAATGTGGTGTGCCTCAGTGAGTGAGGGGGTGTATTTTGGTGATGCATTCCACTACCGGAAACTTGAACAGCAGATGTTGAAAAAACTTACGTGTGGTAATGATGCAGTGTAGAATCTGGATTCCTTCTCCTTTCTGTAAATCTACATCAGAAGGGCGTGTGGTGCTCTGTCATTTATACACCGGTTTGTTGTGGAGTTAACAAATAATCAAACTCCAGACAGCTGTCACGTCCCATGCCCTGGTGCAGCCCAAGCCTAGTACATGCTGCTTTTCATCATCACTTACATGGGAAGCCCCACAGAAGGGCTTCATGTGTTCATACTGTTCACCAGCACCCAGCATAGTGCACAGTGAGTATTTATTAAACGAATGAATTAACCTGGGGAGACCTTTCCCAAGCCCCTTCATGCCCAGCTGTTGAGAAAGAACTTTGGTGCCAGAGAAACTCTAAATCTCATTAGTCTCATTGCTGTACTGCTTATTGGGTAGCACCTCCCTGTGTGGGGAACCTTCCTCTCAAGATCAGAAACATGAGTGGACTCTTGAAACTTAAGTGGTGGTTCATTTCTTCTCACCTCTGCTCCAAAGGGACAGTATGATTTGGTCAAATGCCTGGCTCCCATTCGAGACCCCAAGACGGAGCAGGATGGGCATGATATTGAGAACGAGTGTCTGGGAATGGCCGTCCTGGCCATCTCCCACTATGCCATGATGAAGAAGATGCAGTTGCCAGAACTTCCCAAGGACATCAGGTAAGCCTTCCTGCTGGCTAAAGAATTGATTGTGGGGATGGTGTTATTTTTGTATGTTTTCATACATCTCGGGATTTTTTTTTTTTTTTTTGTGGTACGCGGGCCTCTCACTGCTGTGGCCTCTCCCGTTGCGGAGCACAGGCTCTGGACGCGCAGGCTCAGCGGCCATGGCTCATGGGCCCAGCCACTCCGCGGCATGTGGGATCCTCCCAAACCGGGGCACGAACCCACGTCCCCTGCATCGGCAGGCGGACTCTCAACCGCTGCGCCACCAGGGAAGCCCCTCATATATCTCAGTTTAACTACTGCCAGCTTTTGGCTGACTACTGCTCTCTGCAGAGTGCAACTCATTTTTAGAATATTTATGAAAGGTAGCACAATTATAACTGTGTCCTGATTTTGAATGTTGGCTGATGACCTCAGAAATTTGTACTAGGGTGACAGTTCTGAGCTGGGGTGCCAGTCAAATTAGTGGCCTGCATGCCCTCCCCCTTCCTCTCTGCCCATGCTGGGCATTGCCGTCTATCACTGAACTTTTTCCTTTTGTGCTGGATCTGTCCTAAAATCCTTCTCAGTATAGTTCTACAGGCAGCTGCTTTCATTCCCAGCCAGAACTAGTTCACTAGAGAGCCATTACTTCTGATGTGAAGCACAATCAACTGTTACCTTAAGAAAACTGTATTTACTTAAAATTATCATTTGTGATCAAGTCTTTGTGAAGGAATATTCAATCTGCATAACTCCCACCCATCTATGAAATATAATTTTTATTTTATTTTATTTTTTTGACCGCACTGTGCCACATGCGGGATCTTAGTTCCCCCACCAGGGATCAAACCTGTGCCCCCAGCAGTGGAAGTGCAGACTCTTAACCACTGGACCACCAGGGACGCCTGGAAATATAATTTTTAAATCAGTGAGCTATTGTGATTGTCATAAGACAGTCTCATTTTAAAGAGGGAATTATTTATAGTGGTGTTATTTGTGATAGGTGGCATGGATCTTCTCATAAGGTTACTTCTTGTATCTCCTTGTCCTTGACCAGAGTCTGGAGCAGATCACAAGTTGCTCCTCAGAAATGGAGGGACTGATAAGACATATGCTGTTCTGCTACTTTCTCTGTTTTCTGTGGCTTTTGCTCTGGGCACCTCCTCTTTATTTTTTCATGAGGCTGAAGTAAAAAATGATAACTCTCCTCTGATTTTCCTCTCTATTACATTAATCTAAAAAATTACAATATTTGTTGGGGATAAATTTCAAACTCCACAGTTTTCCACGGTTGTGAAACCATCTGTGCGGCAGGGATTTCCCTGTGCCAGGTGCTTTTTCAGGCCTGGGAGTAACAGGCCGACGGGTCTCCCCACTTTGACCCCCAGTGGACTTGTTCTCTTTTTCTTTGGTGTACATACTCTTCTTAAAGCTGGCTCCTTTTCTAGCAGTATATCCGTTTGCTGAGATTCTGTTAGTCATAGATACTCTCTCATTAGCACCTGGATGGGTAACTAATCTTTCAGTTTACTTGTTGATCCATTTACTATATCTGAGACATTTGCACATGGCAAACACTAAATCTTTTGTATTTAATCAGCTTTTATGGGTTTTTCCCATTTCTTATAAAAGTAGTTTTTGATCTTTATAGAAAAACTGTAAAATAGGTAGGCAAGTAGAGCATGCAAAACATCTTCCATCACTCTTGACACCTTCCAGACGGCTTTCTAACTGATGCTGAATCTTAGTAACTGTGTTTATGTGAGCACCAGTGTGCACGGGAACAGTGACACTAGCAAACAAAAACACAGATAAGTGCATTTTGCTGCCTGCCTTTGTGACCCAGAAAATCTGATGATTCCTGTAGGAATTTCCCATTTCAGTAAAATCTGTGGAACATGTACTTTTCTCTTTTCTTTCAGTCCCTGTTCACCCCAATCTCCTTACGATTATCATCCTCAGAGTTTTACTCCATCTAAGACCCTCTGGGAGTAGACCCTTCTTTCTCATTTGGCAACACAGGGAAGGAAGATTTATAGACTTAGGTTTGTTTCTGCACTATTCTGCTAACCTATACATGAAAAAGAGACTTTTTTGTTTTACTTTCAGCTACAAGCGATATATTCCAGAAACATTGAATAAGTCCATCAGACAGAGGAACCTTCTCACCAGGATGCGGATAAATAATGTTTTCAAGGATTTCCTAAAGGAGTTTAACAACAAGACCATTTGTGACAGCAGTGTGTCCACACATGACCTGAAGGTGAAATACCTGGCTACCTTGGAAACTTTGACAAAACATTATGGTGCTGAAATATTTGAGACTTCCATGCTACTGATTTCATCAGAAAATGAGATGAATCGGTTCCATCCGAATGATAATGGAAACATTCTCTGCTATGAAGTGATGGTGACTGGAAATCTTGGAATCCAGTGGAGGCAGAAACCAAATGTAAGTGCTGACAGGTGGCTGATCAGAACAGAGCCTCCTGTGTCACATGGTGTGTTCCGTGTATTCTGTTGGGATTATCTCTTTGCATGTTCATCACCCCTGTCAGCTGAGTTTATTTCATGGGCTAGAGACCATGTATAATTCATCTTTTATTGTATCCATGTAGCAGTAGATCTAAAATAAATATTTATTGAGTTCTGTAGGGAAACAGAAATATAATAACAACATACACAATATGTAATAATGTAGTAATAACAGCAGACATGTACCAAGTGCTTACCATGTACCAAGTACTTTTCTAAGCATTTTACGTGTATTAACTCAATTATTCCTTAAAACAAATCTATGAGAGATACTACCACGTTTCCTTAAAACAAATCTATGAGAGATAGTACCATTTTCCCTATTTTATAGATGAACACAGAGGCA
This sequence comes from Neophocaena asiaeorientalis asiaeorientalis, assembly GCF_003031525.2. Taxonomy (NCBI): domain Eukaryota; kingdom Metazoa; phylum Chordata; class Mammalia; order Artiodactyla; family Phocoenidae; genus Neophocaena; species Neophocaena asiaeorientalis. The sequence goes on from NW_020175190.1 coordinate 760,754, forward strand.
CAGACAAGTTAAGAAGCTTGCCCAAGGTCATAGCTAACTAATAGTGATTATGCCAAGAATTGAATTTAGCCCTCTGGTTCTGTGAAATAGAGTAATTTTTCTTGCAATTTGGAGCTTCTTTTTGAAGTGTTTGTTGGATGAGGCAATAGAGCAGAGTGGTCTAAAAGCATGGGTTTTAAATCTAAATAGATGTGGTTCACATCCTAGCTCCACTGTTTATACTCACATGGCCTTGGGAGGGTTACTTCACATATATCAGCCACATATTATTCATCTATAAAATGGCGATACTTAGTGTATTACCTCATAGTGTTGAGAGAACTGAACGTCGTTTAGCACAGAGCTTGGCATATGATAAATGTTCAACAGATTATTATAGCTGCTATTACCATCATCATTATTATTGTAAATAATAATTATATTGAAGTAAAGGTGAGATTTACTTTCTACTCCTATTTTATTTTCATGCTAAAATAACAGTGCCAAACACTTCTCAAGTGTTTCTGTGTAGTGTGGGTACTGTGTTAATAAGAACTTACCTACTGCTCCAAGAACCTTGTGAAGATGTAAGATCTCTGATTATGGATGAGGAAATGGAGGCGCAAAGAGATGACCTAACTAAGTAACTGGCAGAAGCAGGATCTTATCCCAGATTTCTAGTCTCCAAGACTTTGCTACACAAAATACGTAAGCTTGTGCAGACATGTATGACTCCCTAGGTTATCCAAGCATGGGATTCATACCTTCTCTTGAAAATTCCAACTTGAATATGGCTATAAAGTCAAGACAATCAGTGATAGATTGTAAAAGGAGAAAGCCTATGTTCAAATGGGGGGACCTGATAGTAGATGCATGTTAGTGAGCAGTTATTTCCGTTCCTGAGTTTGCTTGCACATTATAGATTGTGTAAAGAGTTTAGTCAGTGTGTTCATTAAGATCTCTTCCAGGTGTAGGATCCCAGGCATCCCTGATGGGACCAATAGGCCCATGGGGACCCAAATAGGCTCATGGGTGCTAACTCTCCCAGTTCCTCTGTCAATCCAGGCACGCTGGCTTTCTCCTCCTCAGCTTCAGGCCTTCTGTTGGTTTGCCAGGAGAAAATGAGAAATACCAACAGAAAATGAGAAAGCTGACTTCACTTTTATGTATCTTATCAGGTTGTTCCTGTTGAAAAGGAAAAAAATAAACTGAAACGGAAAAAACTGGAAAATAAACACAAGAAGGATGAGGAGAAAAATAAAATCCGGGAAGAGTGGAACAATTTTTCTTACTTCCCTGAGATCACTCACATTGTAATCAAGGAGTCTGTGGTCAGCATTAATAAGCAGGACAACAAAAAAATGGTAAGTTTGCTTCAGAAGTGGTTCGGCCTGGGTCTGGTGTTGGGAGGGAGACTTTGCTGAGGACACTTATGCAGCGTGTGTTCTTCAGGGTTCCTGTCCCAAAGAGAAAATCTTATGATCATCTTATTTAAGCCAGAAAGTCCCTATTGCTGACATTGACATTATCAATGTCTGTTTTTAAGTTACTTGGGTACATTCTAGTGCCTTTCTTTGGTCTTCAAATGTGTATCTGCTTCAGGATTTGCTGTCTTCCCAAAGATATTTCAGCATCAATATTTAGTTCACAAAAGTTAGTGGATTTGAAGATCCACATCACTGAGTGTCAGCATTTTCTCCCAAGGGCTCCTGCACAGCCTCTCTGCTGAGTTGTGTGGGTCATCTGGAATGAGGTTGGTGGGAAGCCCCACTTTGCACTTGAGCAGACTGTCCAGCCGGTGGCTCTGGCCACAATGACAGTCCTCATCATGGTGTCAAGCACAGCCAAGTGACTCTCGGACAGAGGAAGGGGTGTTCAACCTCTCTTCCTCTTTTGTTGGTATCACTTGAGGACGTGATCTAGACAGGCAGGGGAAGTCACTTCCCCAGTTTGGCAGGGGAAGTGGGAGTCCTGCCAGAATAAACATGTTTGTGTTGGGGAAGTCACAGCTGACGTCACATGGGGAGGACAGGTGGGTGAGACACGGTGCTCCTCCATGCAATGAAGGTAGTCATCTAGGGAAGTACCATGTTTTGCCTAAAAATTTGCAAATACTTTGTCAAAATCATAACACTCAGTACTGGGAAAGAATCTGGTGATATGGTTTAGGACAGATGGTCATTCTTTTACATCTAGAGTAACTAGTCTTTTTGATATACCATTTCGGAAAGCAACTTGGTAAACATGTGTTAAAAGCCTTGAAACTATCTATATAATCCCTCCATAGGAAGTGAGGACCTGTCTTCTAGAAACAATGAGAGATGCAGGCAGTGGTCTATGAATGAGAATGTTTATCCCAGCAGTATTTACAATGTCAAAATACTGAAACTAACCTGCATATATGATAATAGGAAAAACGAGAGAATAAAACACAACTTATCTGAGTAGTAGAATATTATGTAAATGAATTGCTGAACTAAAAAAAAATCCGGAAAAATGCTTCGTAAATAGAAGAAAGCAGAATATAAAACTATTGGTAGAATGGAACTAATTTTGTTAAAAAAATTTATGCATATACATACACATGCTCTTAGAAAAATAATCAGATATTAACAACTATTTGTTTATGATGGGATTATGAGTGATTTTAATTTTTAATTCTCCCCATCCTCCCCATTTTTTTAAACAATAAAGATACATTGATTTCATTAGAAAACTGTAGTAAAAACGTGAAGGAAGTAGAAGAGCCCATATAGATGTTAGTGGAGAGATGGAAAATGGTGGGAGGGAGAAAATAAAAATAAATGCTATTTATTCAGCATATTATAGATCTTAAGTCATGTTATATGATGTGTCTGCAGTATCTTGTTTAGTCCTTACAAAGACCTTAAGATACCAGGATTTTGGCTCCACTTCCAGGGGGGAATCTGAGACTTAGGGAGAGGTGTAGGAGCTTGCACAGGGCAGCTCCAGCCTGCACTGCTTTGGTTTCCACGGTGTTCTCTTCCCCAGGGACACTGTAGTGAGGGAGAGGTTGGCCCATTTGTGGTCTGGCTGTCCAACATGGCCAAACCCTGGAGATGCGTGGCAGGGGAGGAGGAACTGCAGCCAGCTGATGCGAGCTTTGTGAGCCTGCCCCATCTGTCCTGGCTGACAGAGTCAAGTCTGGCACCCAGATGGGGCACCTGTCGTCTAAGTCAGTGCTCACCCTGGCACAGGGGCTGGCACCTCTGTGCCCGGCTACAGTGCTGTGCAGAGAGCAGGGGGAAGGCAAGAAGAAATCGATACCTGATCTCCTCGTTACCTTGTTTTCCTTTACAAATACTAGCCCTGCTGTGTGCCAGGTATTTCCTACCTTAAAGCTTTACGAATACCAACTCTTTTCATTTTCATATTGACCCTATGAGGTGGGTATATTGTTATTCCCATTTTACAGAGGAGGAAACTGAGGCACAAAGAAGTTAAGTAACTTGTCCAAGGTCATATAGCTATTACATTAAATTACTTGAAATTGCCAATATTTGACAATTTTTGATGAATAAAAATGATGATTATATATGCTTAAATGTAATAGCAAGTAGAGATATGGAGATTTGAACCCAGATAAGCTGGCTCCTGAACCTGTGGGTTAACACTATGTGATGCTTTTTCTTACTTATCTCACTCCTCCATCCCTTCCCAGCCATGGCATTTCCAAGCAGTACTTTGGTTGCTGGTCTTTCAGGAGAGCATGATGCTGCCATGTTATCAGATCATATCTTGATTTATCTCTTCTCTCTGCATCTTCTTGACATCTCCCCTTTCTATTCAGACTTCCGCTTTCAGAGAACTTAAGTGCTTACGTACTTTTGTTTGTATGTGACTGCGTGAAGGGCTGCCCAAGCCATACCGTCTTGAGTTTGCTCTTTGGGGCTCTGCAGGGAGATGCCTGCCAGGTCACACCCAAAAGGAAGCACACTTAGCACAGGGCCTCATTCCTGAATCGCCATCCCTATGGTAGCCCTCCCTGCCCTCCCTTGGCCTCCTTGTCTCACAACCCCAAAGCACCCTTCCTTTGGCATCATAGCTAACTCGCATTAAGCCCCTTACCTCCATTCTGTCTGGTTGCGTATATCCACCCCTCCCCCCTTCACTGGTCTTCTTGTCTCTGTCTACTTTTCTCTGCCACCAGCCTCTTCTTTCTCCAGTGCTAAGGAAAGAGTCATATACTCAAGTGTCATTTTACCCTTCTCTGAAGGCTCAGGTGTTTGTTAATATTCTTGTGAGACAAAGCTCTAAATCATGGCTTTACAAACCTTCCTTCATCAGATGTTCCTGGTTGACCCCGCAGCTCCTCTCACATGGTCATCTCTGCTCAGGGTTGTAAGATCAAGACAAAACCCCACCTGTCTTCACCTCCAGGCGTTTTTCTTCCTTCCATGGAAACTCCCTCCCTCCTCTTCTTTTACCTTTGCCTCTCCCACTTTGAGTAAGACTCTCTGCCTTCTCCAGACCCTCAAAGGTTCCTGGATTTAATCTAGAAACCTTATCATTGTGTCTGGGACCGTTCCTGGACTAAAATCCAGGAGTTTCACCTTCTAGACCAACACTGGTTGAGATGAAACACCTGTGCCTCTGTTTCTTTTTCTGTAACTAGGAATAATGTGTAGTGCCAGGACCAGGGTGCCATCTGCACACTATGTTCCCCCCCACCTCTACTTTTATACCTCTGCCACCTTGATTCAGGCCTCCTCTTCCATCTGGACCAGGGGGCAGCTTCTCCACAGTCTCCTGCCTGCCACAGCTGCCCGTGCGCCCCCCCACACACTGTTTCTCAATCTGATAAAAGTTTTGAGGTAAGAGATGAAAGAGTGTGGTGAACAGAGTTATATGTAACTGCAAGGGGTGCAGTTACTATCGACAAAAAGAGCTTCCCGGGCTTCCCTGGTGGCACAGTGGTTGAGAATCTGCCCGCCAATGCAGGAGACACGGGTTCGAGCCCTGGTCTGGGAAGATCCCACATGCCACGGAGCAGCTAGGCCCGTGAGCCACAACTACTGAGCCTGCACGTCTGGAGCCTATGCTCCGCAACAAGAGAGGCTGCGATAGTGAGAGGCCCGTGCACCATGATGAAGAGTGGCCCCCGCTTGCCACAGCTAGATAGAAAAAGCCCTTGCACAGAAACGAAGACCCAAGACAGCCAAAAAAATAAATAAACAAATGTGGGGTTTAAAAAAAAAAGAAAAGAATTAAAAAAAAAAAAAAAGAGCTTCCCTTTGGGGTTGTACATTCTTCATTGTGTTGAATATCTTCTCACTCTTTACCTCCCCAGAGAGTCAGCTGCTTAAGATGGCAGGCACGTGATGTAACCATGGGCATTTCTACTCTCTCGCCAGGAACTGAAGCTCTCTTCCCACGAGGAGGCCTTGTCCTTTGTGTCCCTCGTGGACGGCTACTTCCGGCTCACAGCAGATGCCCATCATTACCTCTGCACCGACGTGGCTCCCCCGTTGATCGTCCACAACATACAGAATGGCTGTCACGGTCCAATCTGGTTGGTTCAAAAACATTTTCAGTTGCCTTTGGTGTGAAAAGAACCCACGTGTTAGTGATGGGGAGTGTGTCCTTGTCAGGCATGGGCATCATCAGGCATTTACGCTGAATACTTACTTGGTGCCCTTTTCCATCCCTGCTGTCCTGGTCAGGCCTTCCTGTCATTTCTTACCTTGGTCCTTGCAGCAGCCCCTCACTTCTTCTCCCTTCCTTGGGTGTCCTGATAGTTGAACCCCTCACTTCTCCACAGCTGACCAAGAAGTGCTACACTTCCTAGCTCCTTACTGTGCCAGACGCTCTGGGTGATTCAAGAAAGACAGGGCACAGGTCTCGACAGCAGACGGTGTAGTACCAGAATCCCGAGTCAGCGTGTCCTCCAGTGCCAGAAGGCCCAGTGAAGGTGACCAAGCCTTAGAGTTGGGAGGGGCTTTGCTGGGTATCTCGTCCCACCTGCATCTCAAACACCTCTGGTGATGGGGTACTTAGTGCTTCACTTGGCAGCAAGTAGCTTATAGCTCTGACAGTTACAGACATGTGTACCTTCCTCATAGGGAGCTGAAGTCTGCCTCCCTGTAACTCTGTCTACTCATCTGAGTTCCGCCTTTTGAAGCAACAGGGATTCAGTTTGCTTCCTCTTGCGTGTGACCATCCTTCAGGCACAGGAAAACAGCTGCTGTGTTTCTTTGGAGTCTCTCTTCCAGACCGAAATGTATCTGTGGAAGCATCTCGTCAGCCACCTTTCACATGAAGCGGTTCCCACCTTCTTCCTGATCCCAGTTGCCTTGTGGACAGGCAGTTTGTCAGTGGTGTGGTCCCTGGCCTGAAGAGGGTCACAGACTCACAGGGAGACAGACACACCAAGGAATTGCAGAGCAAGGGTTGAGCTTTATAATAAAGCATGTCCCTCAAATATGCCAACTATAGTTAGGCTTCAGGGCCTTGGCACTTGCTTTTCCCCTTGGTCTAGGAAACCCTCCCTCCAGAATTTCAGCAGTCACCACTTCCTTCAGGTGTCACTCAGATACCACCTAACTGGTAAAGTCTTCCCCAAGCACCTTATATAAAACAACGACACCTCTTCCCCCTCTGCCCCCCGCACTCCCTGACTCCTTCACTCTGCTCTATTTGTCTTCAGTGGCGTTTATTACCTCCTGACATATTAAGTTTATGTACGTGTCCGTTTGTTTCTTGTCTGCCTACCCTCGCTGCCCAACCACCAGGGAGCCATTGGTCTCTGCCATTCTCTAACATGTGCTGACCACACAGCCCTCTTTTACCAACACTCAGTGAGCAGAACTCACTGGGTGTAGTAACCTCATATGTGGCTTTATTTAGCAGCTGTTTGCTCATTGCCCTCTGTGTGCTGGACTCGTTAGTCCTGGGGACACGGGAGTATAGGATGGGCAGGCTCTCTCCTCACAGCTTTCTGATCCTTGATTTCTTTATTCAGTGTTTATTATTCAGTTGTTCACTTATTTATTGAGAACTGTGAGCCAGGCATGCTCTGGTTATTGGGGATGCAGCAATAAACAGAACAACTCCAAGTCCATGCTATCCTGAGGCTTCTGTTCTAGTTGTGCTGCCTGGGATGGGGGGAGAGACCCCTACCACTGCATCACGGGCAGCTCAGCATCCTCAGCCTTGGGGGGAGCTCTTCTGGCTAGAGTGGAAGCGGCGTGTGTGGGGAAGTCAGGGACAAGCATATGAGACAAGCTCTCTGTCTCATATCAGAGACGACGGTAGGACCCAGGACAGGTACTGTGAGCGGCTGTCAGACTTGAGGCAGCTCAAGGAAGTGGACATCCCATGGGGTTTAGAGTGCTTCTGTTTGGGGTGAGCTTTCTCTCTTTGCCTCTCTCCCTGTAGCACAGAATATGCCATCAATAAGTTGCGGCAAGAAGGAAGCGAGGAGGGAATGTACGTGCTGCGGTGGAGCTGCACCGACTTCGACAACATCCTCATGACCGTCACTTGCTTTGAAAAGTCTGAGGTCAGTCAAGACAGTGGCTGGGGCCAACCCATGTGGCCACAGGGTGTCAGTGCAACCTCTCATCCAGGAGGACCACCCTTGGGGGATGGGGGTAGAAAAGCCTGGGGCTCTGAGAAAATCCCTGGCTGTTCTGACAGGGACAGCCTGCGCCTCAAAAGGAGCCCCTTCCCAGGCAGCCATACCCCATACCCTTTCATCCTTATGGCCCTTTCTTTCTTCCTGCAAGGGACCCATGGCAGGGGTCCCTGTGCTCTGGAAGGTGGAACACGACCAGAAAACCAGCTCACACAAAACACTTGGTGCCAGGACCATCACAGACCCAGAGCTGTGTCTGGGCATTCACTGGTACAGACTAGCACCAATGAGGCCTGTTGGCAACCTGGCCTAACACAGTTGTCCCCAAATGGTAGGTGCAGACATTTTAACAGACAAATTACTGACATGTGTTTTGACAAGATGTCTGTTAGTGACTCAGGTGTGGTTGGAAGCTGGGAATGATGTGAGAGAAATCCTGAAGCCAAATTGCAAACTTGACCTCACTAGACCACAGTGCTTTGTTATTCATGTAATTTTTTAAAACACAAGAAATGGACTATTTTTTTTAATTAGTCAGTTTATTTATTTATTTATTTTGGCTGCATTGGGTCTATCGCTGCTGCGTGCGGACCCTCTCCAGTTGTGGTGAGCGGGGGCTGTTCTTCGCTGCGGTGCGCGGGCTTCTCATTGTGGTGGCGTCTCATATTGTGGAGCACAGGCTCTAGGCGTGCGGGCTTCAGTAGTTGTGGCACGTGGAATCAGTAGCTGTGGCTCGCGGGTTGTAGAGCACAGGCTCAGTAGTTGTGGCACACGGGCCTAGTTGCTCTGCAGCATGTGGGATCTTCCCAGACCAGGGATCGAACCTGTGTCACCTGCATTGGCAGGTGGGTTCCTAACCACTGCGCCACCAGGGAAGTCCTGGGCTATTTTAAAAGACAGGAGTTTTACAGAATGAGTCCAAAGAAATACAGTAGTGTTGTGTGGGTTCACCATGAACTAGGAGAATTGGGGCAGGGGAGGGGCTGCAAGATGAGAGTCAGCATTGTTAGCATATTGCAGACCTCAGATGCTGGAAGGAAAAGTACTAGAGAATCTCTGGGGCTGGACTCAGTCAAGAGTGGAAGAGGAAATGGCAGAAGGAACTCAGTGCTGCCAAGAGTCATAGGTGAAGTCTGTAGGGGCCACTGCTCGCCTGGGGTGCTCCTGTACAGCTCAGCCTTGTGGCTGATAACGGGTGCAATGGCTCAGCACTTGGCAGGCCTGTTGCCTTGGCAGGATCCCTTTCTTCTGCCTTCCGTCAGTCTTTGGAGGAAATTTAATATTTTTATCACAGATGTGAGCATGAGACGGCCCAACCACCTTTTGAGGTGGAATTGACCTGTGCTGTACCGAGAATGTCAGTGATTCAGTAACATAGTCTACCTGGTATCAGATTACCTGGGGAAAACAGGAACCATAGATAGGATTACTCCTACTATTTATTTTAGCTCACCAGACACTGTGCTAAGCTCTTTTCCTGTATATTCTCATTTAAGCCTTACACTAGCCCCATGAGATAAGGTTGTATTATCCCCATTGAACAGATGAAGAAACTGAAGCATTAAGATTTTAAATATCTTGTCCTAGTTTACAGCGTGAGTAGATCTTTCTGGCCCTCATTCTTTTTTTTTTGCGGTACGCGGGCCTCTCACTGTTGTGGCCTCTCCTGTTGCGGAGCACAGGCTCAGCGGCCATGGCTCACGGGCCTAGCCGCTCCACGGCATGTGGGATCTTCCCGGACCGGGGCACGAACCTGTGTCCCCTGCATCGGCAGGCAGACTCTCAACCACTGCGCCACCAGGGAAGCCCCTGGCCTTCATTCTTAACCACTAAAATACTAAAATAGTTCCCTTTGTACAGAAGTTGTCATGAAGGAAAACTTCTGCTTATACTTCCTCTATGGGGCACCATACAGCTCAGAAACCAGACCAGACAGCTGTCTGCCACCTCCCAGGAGGTTCTTGGAAGAGCTCAGTTTGAGGGAGTTCCTGGATAAATTTTTCTGTAGTACTTATTATTTCATGCATAATATGTGCTAACCTTTATAAAAGTGTTTACTAAAGTTTTTACACGGGCCCTGCCATATAATCTTAGCAGCAGTCCTATGAGGTTGGTGTTTTCATGAAGTTCATCTTAAGTGCCAAAATGAAGTGATTCTCTTGTAGAAATCACTGCTGTCAGGTTGTCTCCTTGGTGTTAACTCCCTTTTATCAGTGCCTTCTCCTGCATCTCCTTTATTAGTTATTATTTCATTTACTTATAATAAGCTTTTTTATTAGGGAATAATTTTAGTTTTACAGAAACATTACAGAGATAGTACAGAGTTTCTGTATGCCCTCTACCCAGCTTCTCCTGTTGTTAACATCATACATACCCATGAGAGATTTGCTTGAGCCCTTTTTAAAACAAATCCTTTCTGATTATTTTCTTGAATGGCAGTTGCTGGGTGTCCAGAAGCAGTTCAAGAACTTTCAGATTGAGGTGCAGAAGGGCCGCTACAGCCTGCATGGCTCAGACCGAAGCTTCCCCAGCCTTGGAGACCTCATGAGCCACCTGAAGAAGCAGATCCTGCGCACGGACAACATCAGCTTTGTGCTGAAGCGCTGCTGCCAGCCCAAGCCCCGAGGTCAGTCTCTTCAAGCCAGAGCCAGGCTGCATCCCCTCGTGATGCTCTGAGACCCAGATCAAACAAAAGATGCTGGGTGCTTTGAAGAAAGTGGTCTTCCCCCCGCAGTTTCTAGGTGTTTTTCATTAAGTTTTGTTACAAGTCTGTCTCTGACGCACATCCCACTCCTCAGGTGTCAGCATTTTCTATAGAAAAGACATACACCTTTTCTCAGTATCTTAATTAAGCTGCCGAAAGAGGCGTGTTTAGGATTAGTAAGCAGAAATTTACTTCTTTCTTCCTTTTTTTTTTTTTTTTTTTTTTTCGAGGCCCACGGGCCCAGCCGCTCCAGGGCATGTGGGATCTTCCCGGACCGGGGCACGAACCCGCGTCCCCTGCATCGGCAGGCGGACTGTCAACCACTGTGCCACCAGGGAAGCCCTTCTTTCTTCCTTTTGATAAAATGTCTTAATTTCCCATCAGTGGTTTATCTGTCTGAGAGATGATCCTGGCACATCTTCTGTGGGCCAAGAACTATGTTAGGTGCATAGAGTCAGAAATGCATGAGACTCAGTCTCTCCGCCCCAAGGGTTTCTAGCCTAATACAGAAAATGTTACAGGTAAATGAGGCCACTGTAGCGTGTGATGGGTGTTTAAATCAACATGCGCACACACATACATCTTAGACCCTGGGGTTGCAGAGAAGGAGATGGTCAAGATCCCTGAGTCACATAGCGTGGAAGGCTACACAGAGGAGGTGGATCTTGAGCCAAATGTTGGACAGTGAACAGGAGGTTGCCAGTTAGATAAGGGCATTCCCAGCACGCATGTGCAGGGCAAAGCAGCAGGCCAAAGCAGGGGCTGCAGAAAGGTTCTAGAGGACTAATGTGTTCAGTGAAGTTAGAAAGAAGGGAGAGGGGAGACTGAGAGAGCAGAGATTTGGGACCATGGGAGGCCTTGGATGCCATGCCAAGGAGCTGGGACTTTATCATGCAGGCAGTGGGGAGCCATGGGTGGATCACAGAGTAAATTGGATAGGAGAGGTGAGGAACTTGGCGAGGAACTTGGCTGCTCTTTTTTTTTTTAATTGAAGTATAGTTGATTTATGGTGTTGTGTTAGTTTCTGGTGTACAGCAAAATGATTCTCATATATATACACACACCCACACACACACACGTACATATATATATTTTCAGATTCTTTTCCATTATAGTTTATTACAAGAGATTGAGTATAGTTCCCTGTGATATACAGTAGGACCTTATTTATCTATTTTGTATGTAGTAGTTTGTATTTGCTAATCCCAAACTTAATTTATCCCTCCCTGCACTCCCTTTCCTTTTTGGTAACCATAAGTTTGTTTTCTACGTCTGTGAGTCTGTTTCTGTTTTGTAAATAAGTTCATTTGTATCATTTTTATAGATTCCGTATATAAGTGGTATCATATGATTTTTCTCTTTCTCTGTCTGACTTCACTTAGTATGATAATCTCTAAGTTCATCCACATTGCTGCAAATGGCATTATTTCTCTCTTTGTTTATGGCTGAGTAATATTCCATTGTGTATGTGTGTGTATGTATTGTGTGTGTGTATATATCACATCTTCTTTATTCCCCTGTCAATGGACATTTAGGTTGCTTCCATTTCTTGGCTATTGTAAATAGTGCTGCTGTGAACATTGGGGGTGTGTGTATCTTTTCAGATTAGAGTTCTCTCTGGATATGTGCCAGGAGTGGGATTGCTGGATCATATGATAACTCTGTTTTTGGATTTTTAAGGAATCTTCATACTGTTTTCCATAGTGGCTGCAGCATTTACATTCCCACCAACAGTGTAGGAGGGTTCCCTTTTTTTCACACTTTCTCCAGCATTTATTATTTGTATTATTACTTTCTGAAGATAGCCATTCTGACTGGTGTGAAGTGATACCTCATTGTAGTTTGATTTGCATTTCTCTAATAATTAATGATGTTGAGCATCTCTTAATGTGCTTATTGGCCACCTGTGTGTCTTCTTTGGAGAAATGTCTATTTCGGTCTTTTGCCTATTTTTTGATTGGGTTTTCTGTTGTTGTTACTGAGTGGTAAGAGCTGTTTATATATATTTTGGAAATTGAGCCCTTGTTGGTTGCATCATTTGCAAATATTTTCTCCCAGTCTGTAGGTTGTATTTTCATTTTGTTTATGGTTTCATTTGCTGTACAAAAGCTTATAGGTTTGATTAGGTCCTATTTGTTTATTTTCGTTTTTATTTCTATTGCCTTGGTTGACTGACCTAAGAAAACATTGGTATGATTTATGTCAGAGAATGTTTTGCCCATGTTCTCTTCTAGGAGTTTTATGGTGTTGTGTCTTATATTTAAGTCATTAAGCCATTTTGAGTTTATTTTTATGTATGGTGTGAGGGAGTGTTTTAACTTCATTGATTTATATGTGGCTGTCCAGCTTTCCCAACACCACTTTCCCAACACCAAGAGACTGTCTTTTCCCCATTGTATATTCTTGCCTCCTTTGTCAGAGATTAATTGTCCATAGGTGTCTGGGTTTACATCTGGGTTGTTTATTCTGTTCCATTGATCCATATGTCTGTTTTTGTGCCAGTACTGTGCTGTTTTGATTACTGTAGCTTTGTAGTATTGTCTGAAGTATGAGAGGGTTATGCCTCCACCTTCTTCTTTTTCCTCAGGATTGCTTTAGCAATTCTGGGTCTTTTGTGGTTCCATATAAATTTTAGGATTATTTGTTCTAGTTCTGTGAAAAATGTCATGGGTAATTTCATAGGGATTGCATTGACTCTGTAGATTGGTTTGGGTAGTATGGCCATTTTAGCAATATTAATTCCTCCAATCCAAGAGCATGAGATATCTTTCCATTTTTTTGAATCATCTTCAGTTTCCTTTATCAATGTTTTATAGTTCTCAGTGTGTAAGTCTTTCACCTCCTTGTTCAGGTTTATTCCTAAGTATTTTTTTTAATGTGATTTTAAACGGGATTGTTTTTTAACTTTCCCTTTCTGATATTTCATTGTTAGTGTAAAGAAGTGCAACCAATTTCTGTATATTTATCTTGTATACTGCTACCTTGCTGAATTTGTTTATCAGTTCTAGTAGTTTTTGTATGGAGTCTTTCAGGTTTTCTGCATATAATGACAGTTTTACCTCTTACCTTCCAAGTTGGATACGTTTTATTTCTTTTTCTTGTCTGATTGCTGTGGTTAGGACTTCCAGTACTATGTTGAATAGAAGTGGTGAGAGTGGGCATCCTTGTCTTGTTCCAGATTTTAGCAAGAAGGTGTTCAGCTTTTCACCGTTGAGTATTATATTGGCTGTGGGTCTGTCATAAGTAGCTTTTATTATGCTGAGATATGTTCCCTCTGTACCCATTTTGGTAAGAGTTTTTATCATGAATGGAGATTGAATTTTATCAGATGCTTTTTCCGTGTCTGTGGAGATGATCATGTGGTTTTTGTCTTTTCTTTTGTTAATGTGGTGTATCACATAGATTGATTTGTGTTTGTCGAACCATTCTTGTCACCCTGGGATAAGTCCAACTTGATCATAGGGTGTGATCCTTTTTATGTGTTGCTGGATTACATTTGCTAGTATTTTGTTGAGGATTTTTGCATCTATATTCATCAAAGGTAATGGCCTGTAATTTCTTTTTTGGTGGTGTCTTTGTCTGGTTTTGGTATCAGGGTGATGGTGGCTTCATAGAATGACTTTGGGAGTGTTCCCTCCTCTTCAGTCTTTCGGAAGAGTTTGAGAAGGATCAGTATAAGTTCTTCTTTGTATGTTTGGTAGAATTCCCCAGTGATTGGCTGCTCTTTTTTAAGCCCCACCAACAGTGTCATTGATGTCCGGCAGGTGGATTCATCACCTCTTAGAATGTGAGAACTGGAAGGACACGTAGGGGTCACCTGATCAAGAGTCCCGTCTTATAGAAGAGAAAACTGAGGCCTGGAGAAGTGAAGTGGGCCTCATTGAAGGCCAAGGTCAAAGGGGTTTGAGTGCCAGGTCTTCTCCCAGTGTCAGATCCCTTGAATACTGGCGGGTTTTTTTGATGTTTCTCTGCCACAAGCTACTGCCCTCCATATGTCAGGTCCTTCCCTTAGAAGGAGTCAGGCCTCAAGGAAAGGGCAGCACAGTTGTTCCTGAGGCTGTAGCAAGTGTGGTCGAAGGTACTCTGAGCAGTCTGTCTTATTACAGAATGCATCTGTGAGTCTTTATGACAGGGGTGGGCAGAAGAAGCAACACCAGCACAAAAAGGGGCCTGGGTGCTTGATGTTTGAATCACTTTTTGGTCTCCCAGTAAGACACTGTCACTGAACCTGGTGAAAGAGGAAAGACTCTGTGTTCTTGTTGCTCAGATAGGGTTTCCTGCCAGCCTTGGGGAGTAACTGCAGCCTTTGTTTTTGTGCTTGAAGATATTCTGCAAAGGTAAAAACACATCTGCCACTTGGCTGTGAGATCTCGGAGTGCACTATAACCTTAGAGCCCAACAGCCCCAATTACTCACATAATCTATCCTTCCAGATATTAGAGGCGGTTTTCACTTTCCTAGGGATTAGTGGGCTCTGGGTGAGGCTTAGGAAATGGAGAACAGCAGCCACAGGAAGCGGGAAGGTAGTGGCAGTTCGGAGGCAGGGATGTGATTTCTGTGCTGGGATTAGCTGGGGAGGTTTCTGGTGTAGATGCCACCCCTGCTGGCCCAGAGCTGGAAACCAGTGGCTGTGGTGGGAGAAGCACAGAAACAGAACTGAACCCTTCTCACGGCTTCTGTTGAGGCTCCTGGAACTCTGCACTGAATGTGTTCAGTGTTTGTCTCTCCACTTTGATTATAAACTCTTAAGACAGGATCTGGGTCTCACCACGATGATTCATGGGAAGTGCAGTGCCCAGCACAGAATGGGTGCTCACTAATGTCTGTTGAGTGAATAATTACAGCAGTAGCTACCATATTGGTGGGTACCTGCCAGTCCCAAGCAGTTTATGTGCATATTTGCATTAAAAAAAATCTGTACAGTAGCTCTTTGCAGCTGTTATAAAAGTGAGGAAACTAAGGATCAGAGATGTTCACTGACTTGTTCAAAACCACACAGATGGTAGTATCACTAGAAGTTACAATAAAAGTAGCAGTAAAAAAAAAAAGAAAAAGAAAGAAAAAAAGAGTAGCAGTAACTAATAATAATGAGGATGATGATGGCTACTATCACGTGAGTAATTCTTAAATTTCCCAGGCACCGTTTGAGGTTCTTTCATGTTTTAAGTTATTTAATCCTCAGAACAAACCAGAGTATGTTGTTATCCATTATACTTATCCAAGATCACTTAGGTAGTTAGAGGAAGCATGGGGATTTGAACTCATGTCTTCTGACCCCAACTCTTTCCCCTACATAACACTCTGCAAAGTTACAGGTGCAGTCATCAAGCCCAAGACTCTGGGGTGGGGGTCAGTTCTCCTGACCCTGGGGATAAGGGTGCTGTGGATGGGAGAGCTAGACTAAGCCCTGTGTGTGCGGCTTTTTCACATAGGCCCTCAGAAGCCCTCTGTCTTCCCTCTGCCACCTGCAAATTAGAGAAGTGGTGAAATCATGAAAACTAAAGAGAATGCCATTTTGGGTTCCTCAGTGCCTCAGCCCTTCTGAGCACAGGCTTCTGATGGCCAGACCCCAACCTGGGTTTCACACTTGAAAATGCAACCAAGAAACTCCTCATGGAATAAATAAAAAGGAGGTGGTCACTCAGAGTGGGTGTGACAGTCAAGAAAGTCCACATCTCTTGTGCATTGCCCAGCCCCACTGCTGCTCTCCAAATCTGAGGGTGACCATGTTAAGAAGGAGATAGGGGCCCACAGGACCTACTGACCAGTCGCCACTGACATGTCCTCATTCATGGAGTCAAGCTTGAAGCTTGATTTCTGCACCGTCCAGCTCTGCCACTGAAGACTGCTGTAGATTATTGCCAAGGCTTCAGGAACCAGCTGGTACAGCAAGGATGACGGTGCTAACAGATGTAACATTGGTCATAGTCACAGTGGCTGCTGGTTATGGGGCAGTCACCTCACACCAGGGATTGAAGTAAGCCCTTCATGTGTGTCATCTCGGTTATCCCTCACAGCAACCCAACAAGGGGCATGACTGTGTCCCCCATTTTTCTAGTGAGGAAACAGATGCCATGGAGGTTTAACAGCTTTCCCTGCTCACACAGTTGACCCTAGTGCCGTGTTTCCTGAAGTGGCCATGCAAATAATCAGCCCATGAATGGTTCCTGTTGCCATCCTCCTGATTTCCTCGATGGCTCTATTGCCCAGACCCTTCCTTGAGGGCACCATTCAAGTGGCCCTTTCTTGATGTCTTTTCTCCATCAGGGCAGTTCTGAGTTGCCTGTTTGAACCTGATCTTACCCAGGTAACAGGGTGGAGTCAGGATAACAGAATGAAGGAGAGGAGACTCTGAAAAAGGGAGTATCAGGATATGATAACAAGGGAGTCTGTATCGGAACCAGTTTTTGGCTCCCAGATTTGTACCCCCCACTGGGGCCAGGCAGCTGCTGTCTGTGGAGGTAAGAGACTGGAGCCAGTCCGGAATGCAGCATGAATCCTAAGCCTGACTGTGGGCAAATGGTTTAATGGCTCTGAATCTGTTTTCTGATCTATAAAAGGGGATAAGTACACTATGTATCTCATAGGATTGTCATAAGGACAAAGGAGCTAATGTGTATAAAGCTCTTTAGGACAGTGCCTGGCACAGAGAAAGCAGTCAGAAAATATGAGCTGAAATAACAAAAGAAAAACCCTGCCTTGCAGGGTAGTGAGGATTTGAGTCACTTGGCTCACTGTAGGGACCCGGTACTCGCAGCTAGTGAATGAACACATGAAAACCTTCAGGGGCTCCTAGAATGCTCGCACTACTAGTTCCAATGTGGAAGGTGCTTTCTTCCCTCACGATAACCTTGGAGCTTGCAGTGGCTCCATGGAGGGAAGGCAGCTTCCGTGGATTATAAATTCCGTTAGCCACCTGTGCTGACTCTGCTCGGCACATTTTGTAATGGGTTTGGTTTGCTGTTTGAATCAGTAGAATCTGGGGGATGGTCTGCTCAAAATCTGTACATTCAGCCAGGATTTAGTAAGTGCCTCCTTGTTGTCAGGTGCTGCTGGGAGCCCAGAGACGCTCAGGCGTGACCTTCTTTTGGGGTCACCCGCCCTGTTCCTCACAAAACTTGTGTTTTTCACCCCCCACTTTTAGTTCCTGTCACTCCCAAAGTGCTTCCTCCATCCTTAGCTCTCATCCTTCAGCCCACACCCTGATTATTCATTTACACATTTAACAAGTATTTATTGAGTGCATACTGTGTACCAGGCTGTGGAGGTAGAGCAGGAAATAAGATGGACACAGGCCCTACATTCTTGGAGTTTCCGTTTCCTCCCCTGACCTCTTTTACCAGGACAGATCCTGCTGTGTCAACCCTGGAGTGCCTGTACCTGCCCTTTAAGAATAGCTGCACAGATTTTGATTGGTTGATTATTTGTTTCGTATTGGCTCTGTTATTAGCCTGTGAGCTCCTGGAGGGTGGGAATCAAGTACTTAGTAAATATTTGTTGAATGACTGAACCAACAAATGCACAAGTATGTATTCAGCAAGCCCATGGCCCAACAGATGTTGTCCAACGGGGACCTTAGACCTTCGCTGCTCTGCTCAGACTTCTCCTCTCTCTTCCATAGAAATCTCCAATCTGCTGGTGGCCACCAAGAAAGCCCAGGAGTGGCAGCCTGTCTACCCCATGAGCCAGCTGAGTTTTGATCGGATCCTCAAGAAAGATATTATGCAGGTGAGTCACTGCTGCAGGTCCAGCCCTGGTCCTGCCTTCCCACAGCAGAAAAGCCTGGGGAATGTGGGGAGGAGGAAGTCGGGTTTGGGGAGACCCTGGTGGAAGAAGAGCAAGACTTCCACTTGATAGGTAAAGCTGGTCAGCCAGTTCCCTGCTGTCCAACCCGGCCTTGCTGATGCGCCCTAGAGGCTTGCTTTCTCCTTGAAAGAGCTGGGTTAGTCAAGTTTTGCAGGGTTATCTAGGGTGATAGGGACCTTCCATGCCTGGTCTTCTGCAGGTAGAAGTAGTTGGAGAACTTGGTGGGAATGCTGACAGGTCTCCACAGGGGAATATGGGCTGATGACCCTCATTGTCCCAAAACATGCTGTGTGAAAAAGCACTTCTGAATTTCAGTCCTGGGCTTTCTGATGACGTTTCCAGAAGGAGCAAAGCTGGGGGCACACAGAGCACAGTGAGGGAGCAGGAGATGCACCCTGGAGGAGAACTGTCTTGAGAATCAGATCCCTCAGACCAGTGTCCCAGCCTTGGGAGGCCTTTGCCCAGAGTCTGCAGCCTTAGGCAGGCCCAGTTTCTGTCGTAGCTGCCCTTGGGCCTTGCTAGGGTGTGAGGCCCATGGAACCCCCACTTTCCGTTCTGCATCCCCCTCCCCAGCCCCTTACACAGAGCCACACGCAGGGCGGGGAGGCTAAGGGGGTGGCGTGCCAGCAGCCTTGGAGGGAAGGAATCCACATAGGCCACTTACTGCCTGGCAGAGGCTGCATCACCTTGGAGGTGTTGGAGGGGAAATCGTGGGCTCACTGTCATTGAGGAGCGTGGCGGAGGGTGGCAAACGTGGGGCTGGCTTGTTCATTTACTGTTTGAAGCCGGTCCCTGAAATTGTTGGGGAGGTTTTGACCGAGTGGAAGTCCACAGCTGCAAGTGCCTTGCTTCACTTATGTAAATGCTTCACTGAAGGCCAGATCTTACTGTTCTGTCCCTCTGGTGGTTATCAGAGCTGTGTCCAGAGATTAAAATCGCAGATCAGCAGTACCCCAGCCTCTTTTCTGCCTGGAACTTGTCATGTACTTGGGGTCTTCCTTCTGTCCTTGCCCCTGAGTCTCTGGGCAGATTACCACCCTCTGCACCTGCAGCGTTCATTTAGCCAACAGTGATTGAGCAGTTGCCCATGCCAGGCATGACCGCCACCCTTGGCAGGCTCACAGTCCGGTGGGCGAGGCAGACTCTCGTCTATCTTAAGCAGATAGTTATACCACCAGGAGACAAGCCCTAAGTAGGGAAGTATGGCAGGATGTGGGACTGTCAGATGGTCATCCTACCTAGTCTTGGGGGGACAGCAGTGGCTTTCTGGGGGAAGTGGCATCAAAGCAGAGCCCCAGAGGATGGACAAGCGCTAGACAAAGGCAGAAGGCGCAGCGTGGAGGGAGGCTGAGGTGGTACACGCAGGGGCCTCTGGGTTGCTGTGGAATCCTGACAGCACAGAGCCATATGACTTGGCCCTGGAATAAGCAGCCCTTCCGAGGAAGAGTAATTATTCTGAAAGCATCTGGCTTTTGTGGGATGTTCTGGGAATGCAACTTCCCATAATCTTGATGTATCGCTTCATGACACATGCAGCTTTAATGAATAGTCACAGGACCTTGCCAGGATATAGGAGACAGGGCAGATGTATCACCATTCTGCTATGACAGATGACAGATGGTGGTGTTTGTGCAAATTAACATACCCAGTTAACGATTGTGTACTTTTTTTTTTTTTTTTTTTTTTGCGGTACGTGGGCCTCTCACTGCTGTGGCCTCTCCCGCTGCAGAGCACAGGCTCCGGACGCGCAGGCCCAGCGGCCATGGCTTACGGGCCCAGCCGCTCCGCGGCATGTGGGATCCTCCCAGACCGGGGCACGAACCTGTGTCCCTTGCATCGGCAGGCGGACTCTCAACCACTGCGCCACCAGGGAAGCCCGATTGTGTACATTCTTGAGGGAGACAGAAATCAGCTGAGGGAGTCAGCCACAATGCATTTTCTGTATTTATAGGTGGTCCTAGGATAATAGAATAATAGAACTCCAAATAATAAGTTTTGTGGGGTTAATGTCGATAGCCTGACAATGCCTGAGTTTCATGAATCACATTTTGATTTTCAAATATTAAGAGTATTTAAACCATAATTATTAAAGCTTAAGCTGGAACGGTCTTACAGACAGATCATTATGTTTGGGGCCTTGAGCAGGTGATCTCATTTAGTTCTTATGCTGCTCATTTGGTTTTATTATCCCTTTTCATATGTGGGGAAACTGAGGCCTGTCCCTCCAGTCTCTGCCTCTGTCTTTACATCACCTTCCTCTGGGGATTGCTAGGGCATATGTATGTATAAATTGTATGACTGATTTGAAAGCATGCATATGTGTACCCATGCATCAGATAGATGGATAGAAAATGAATAGTTTAGGTGTGGGAGGGCGATCAGACAAAACACACTGGCCCAGTGGATTGGCTTCTACCCACTGTGCGCCAGGAGGTGTTCTACCTAGTTCCTCATTTGATTCTTACACCAACCCTACGAGGCAGGTACATTGTTACGTTAACCCATTTACAGAAAGTGGGTGCCGATTGAGCGTGATGAAAGGAGGTCTCGAAGTTAAAAGGCCAGGAAGCAGTAGGGCTCACAAGCCTGTTCTCTTTGTACCCCAGCCTGTGAGTGGAGGAGCCTCCTGGGGGAGGGGGGAGGGAGGTCCTCTCTGAGTCTGTTCTGGAGGCCTGGGTGGGGGCTGATGTTGGTGGCTTTAGATGGCACTGTTGGAAGTTTTGTGAAAGGTCAGGGTTATGTTTCGGCCCCAGGCTGTTCCTGGAGGTAGATAGCGTGTTGCTGTTCAGAGAATATGAGGATTATTTCCTGGGGCCCAGGGAGTGCCACAGCTGTGTTTGGCCAAGTAGCTTTTTGTCACCTCTGGAGGCCTAACAGGACCAGGCACTGGAGAGGCTTGAGCTCCTGGGGCCCCTTTGCCGTTGCCCCATCCCTGCTAATGTATGCTCCCACTGAGGACTCAGTCCCAGACTCTGGCACCACTGAAGCCCTAGGGGGTGGTCACCCTAATTTCCTGCTTCCTCCTTCAGGGCGAGCACCTTGGGAGAGGCACGCGAACACACATCTACTCTGGGACCCTCATGGATTACAAGGATGACGAAGGAACTTCCGAAGAGAAGAGAATAAAAGTGATCCTCAAAGTCTTAGACCCCAGCCACAGGGACATTTCTCTGGCAAGTGTCTTCCTCACAACCCCACCCTCTCCCCTCCCTCATTTCTGGAGCCAGTAGAGCACAGTGGGCTAAGAAGAGCCTTTGCCCTGATTTTGGGCCTGTCCGTCCCAGTACGTCCCACTCTCTCCCATTTCCTTCCTAGAGGTCCATGTGGCAATGCCATGGAGCCCCAGACTCTAGCTGAATGGTCTCAAAGTGCCTGATGCAGTCCAGGCTGTCACTTCAGAGTCTGGGAAAGTAAAGCCCAGAGCAGTAAAATGACTTACCCCGGATCCCACAAACTGTTAGAGAGTGGTAAAGCCAAGTCTTGACAGACATCTGCTGCCTTGGTTTTCCTTTTATTCTAATATAGTGTCAAACGTTGTTATTTCCCAAAGTTTGAAGGAAGAGGAAGTGGTGGACATGAGTATCGAATGGGGACGTTGTCAGCCAGCCTATCCCGCCAGCCTGGCTCTGCATCCTATTAGGTTTTCTAAATGAGTCCTATGTCCCAGCTAGATGGCCCTCACAGTTGAGGCTTGGCAGTGCCTCTGGGTAGTTGAGGCCAGGGGAGTAGTTTCAGGGCTTGGGATGAGGACAGTGGTGACCTTTCCTGGGCTCCACTGGCTTTCCTCTCAGCTGAGCCCCTTTAGGATCAGACAGTGCAGGCTGGCCCTTGACATTTCTTCGTCCTTTTCTCCCACAGGCCTTCTTTGAGGCAGCCAGCATGATGAGACAGGTCTCCCATAAACACATCGTGTACCTCTATGGCGTTTGTGTCCGAGACGTGGAGAGTAAGTGTATTCTCTTTGGAAGGGGAAGTCGGCCCTGGCCAGGGAGCATGGTTGCTGTGAAGATGAGTGGGAGCTGATACCCCCCCTCACGTCGCCCAGGCTTCTTGCCTTTCTTTTTGCAATCAAGGAATTCAAAGTACTGAGCTGGTCGGTTGCTTACATTAATGGAACTAGATCCCATCTGTTTTTCACTAATTTCTTGAGTGTTTACTTCTTGCCAGCTCTGGGCCCCACGCTGTGCTAGACTCGGGAGGTAGGGAGTGAGTGAGCTGAGTTCATTGCCCAGAGAGTCAGAGTAGGAGGAGCTCCAGGCTGGGCTTGAACCCAGGCCCTTCCGACTCTGAAGCACTCTACCATTGGCACCCCCAGGCGGAGTACCAGCCATTAAAGTGAGCTCTCGTAAGGGGATGAGGGAGGGTGCTGTCCCAGATGGACAGAAGGTTGCAGGTGTGGCTGTTCTTGTGTTTGTAGATATCATGGTGGAAGAGTTTGTGGAGGGAGGGCCCCTGGATCTCTTCATGCACCGGAAAAGTGATGTCCTCACCACACCCTGGAAGTTCAAAGTTGCCAAACAGCTGGCCAGCGCCCTGAGTTACTTGGTAAGTATGTTCTGATGTCTGTGGTGGTCCCCATCAGGAGCCAGAATGTGGGGAGGCAGGAAGGAGGTACCAGCCAAGCAGGCTGGAGAGCCCAGGCTCTTCACCTAAACACAGGTGTGCCTGGTGCTTAGTGAAAGCCATCATCGTGGGCTGTTCTGTGGGCTTACATATGAATCCTGCTTAGAGGGAAATTTTTATCACTTCAGAGGACTGACTTCCATACTGCAGTGTGTAATAAGAGTAGAAATACTACAGTACTTGTTAATGAGTGAATGAAACTATTAGCATCAATAGTAGCTCACATTTATTGAGTGCTTACCATGGCTCAGCTGTTCAGGTGTTTTTCAGGCTCTGATAATCACTTTAATTCTCACAAAAGCCCTATGAGGCATGCTCCATTGTTATCCCTGGTTCACTGATGAGGGAACTGGAGTAAAGGGATGTTATATAATGTGCCTGAGTCACACAGATCATCGGCAGGAGAGCTAAGCTGCCCGGGTCTGGCTGGGGCTGGGGAATGTGGATTATGACCTGTGGGAAACAGGAGAGACAGTGGGAAGGAGGGCAGCTCCATGGGCAACTTTGCTGAGCTCTGCCTTTTCACTCTGCAGGAGGATAAAGATCTGGTCCACGGAAATGTGTGCACTAAAAACCTCCTCCTGGCCCGCGAGGGCACTGACAGCGAGTGCGGCCCCTTCATCAAGCTCAGTGACCCCGGCATCCCCGTCACTGTGCTGTCCAGGCAAGGTGTGTCCTCCCTTCCTCCCATCTCCTGCCCCACCCATCCCCTTCCCCCACCCTCAGCCAGGGACAGGCCAGCAGGGAAGGGGGCTGGGCTGGGGTTCTGCCTCATTTTAGAAAGCACACTTCTGCAAAAGGCAGCTGTGCTTCTGCCCAGCCCTGGGGGCAGGGGAGGTGTCACGCGTGCAAGGGTCGGTCCCTGCCCTCAAGGAGCTGACTGTGCAGTAGGAGAAACACAACTGAGCTGGGGCAGGTCTGGTCTTGCGATGAAGGAGCTGTGTTTAAGGTGCCAGGGCAGCACCTTGTTCAAGGGGAGGCCAAGGGCCTGGGGTGGTCAGAGATGTGTCGGGAGGAGTGGGACCTGGGTCCTACCTGTGTTTGTTTTGAAATCCACTGTAAGCAACTACAATAAAAATTCAAAACAAAACAAAACAAGAAATCCACTGTAGTTAGTGAGCAGTTTGGGGAGGCACCTTAGCAATTGCTGTGGTCTTGCAGCTTCTCTTTGAATGAGGTCATCATGAGTTGAGGACTCCAAAGGAGAGGGCAGACCTGGGAGCTGAGACACTAAGCAGTGCCGCACAGGTCATGCTCTACCTGTAGGTCATACGTGGGATACCAGTGCACCCCTGGGCCCTTGCAGGGCGGTATGCAGAGTATGGGGGTAAGCCTGTGCCCACTCTGCATCTGTCGGCCTCTCCTTCTTAAGCCTTTGTCCATGTGCCCCCCTGTTCTCCCTCCCCAGGGTGTTGGCTTCCACCCTGGGGTGCTTTGCTCCTTCTGAGGCCACAGCTTCAAAGACTGACTCACATGACCTTCTTGGGGAGTTTGTGTTAAACAGACACAGCTGCAGGCCCTGACTCAGACAGATGCATTGGAAAGGCCAGGGCTGAGAGACCTGGAAAACCGCCCCTTTCACAAACTCCCTGCAGGACCAGGGCAGCCATGGTCCATGTTTGGAAAACACTACTTGAAAGAGTTTCGTAACTCCCAGTTCTTGCTGCAATGGCAGTGATATGCTCCCCAGGTGATTGCAGAAACTGATCTGTAAATTTTTCTTGTCTTTTCCAGAGTGCATAGAACGAATCCCATGGATCGCTCCTGAGTGTGTTGAAGACTCCAAGAACCTGAGTGTGGCCGCTGACAAGTGGAGCTTTGGAACCACGCTCTGGGAGATCTGCTACAATGGCGAGATCCCCTTGAAAGACAAGACACTGATTGAGGTGAGTTGCTTTCCCGGGTGTGAGCTGAGTGAGGACCCCTTGGACACTCATGGGTGTCTCAGGAGTTATCAGGAAGCCTCATATTGTGGGAGGAGACGGGCACGGGATAGACTCTCCTCCACAAGCTTACACTGCCTGTGTGACCTTGCAAATGTTACTTAATTTCCTTGGGCCTTGGTTTCATCATCTGTAAAATGGGAATAAATAATACCTACTTTGCAGGGTTGTTGTGAAGATTAAGTAAATAATGCGTGTAGAGTCCCAGGTACACAATATGTGCTCAGTAGATTGCTATAGCATTGCAAAATTAACACCCAGATACTTATTGCGTTCCTCCTGTGTACCAGGCGTTGTCCTAAGTTAAAGCTGGGGGTTCACAATGAAACAGACACAGGCCTTGCCTACCCTTGAGGACCTTAGGGTATAGTAGGAGAGTTGGGCTAAAACAGCGATAAGGATTCCACACATAATATCTGAAATCATCACCTTAAGAGCCCTGCATGTTGGGTAGGGCAGTGTCATTACCCTTGTTTTACAGGTCAGGTAACAGATGCAGGTGGCCCAAGGCCCGGGTTCCTTAGCTAGAATGCAGAACCTCGAGGCTGACCCTTTCTCATGTTCACTTGCAGAAAGCTAGTGGAGGCTGTAACTCCAAAGGGATAAAGCAGTGAAAGTTAGAGTGAAGGACCACTGATCCCAACTCACTGATTTGATTATTAGGGTGTGTCTTGTGTCTTTAGAGGCGCAGACATCACTTTTAGCTGGGAGGGAATGATCAAAGTCCAAGGGAGGGTGGCATTTCAGTTGTCTACAGGGAGCAGTTTCATTTGCCTGGAGTGTGGAGAGGAATGACAGGTAAAAAGGTGGGAAGGGTCCTTTGAGGTCGGATTGTATAGAGGACCTGAATGCCAGGCTGCAGAATTTTACTGGGGTGATGTGGGGCATTGAAGGGTTTGGGTGGGGGAGCCAGGTGCTCGGAGGCCAGACTGGGCACAGTTCATCTGGATGGTGGTTGGATGGACAGGCTGAGGAGAGGCCTCTTGCTCTGAGGCTCTCAGTGGCGACAGCCTGAACCAGGAAGTGGCAGTGAGGATCCAGAGTGGAGGGTGCACGTGGAGGAGATACCGAAGAGGCAAAAGAACCTTTAACCTGTTAGCCTTTTGCCAGGTAAACATGGTGCAGGACTTGGGAAAGAGGAGTTAAGCTAAAACCTACAGAGAAACCGTCACATCCATAGATCTGTATTTAGGATTTTCAGCTGGGGCTTTTGGGAGTCATTTTATTTTTAACTTCCTTGGAAACAAAACAGCATACCCTTTGCTGTCAGTCAATATTTACTGAGCACCTCCTGTGTACCCAGAACTGAGCAGAATACAGAGATGGTGTAAGGAAAGGTCTGTCCCTTTGATAAAGGAGGGTCTGTCTCTTCTCCCAGGTACCCTTGGGTGGGTTGGGCGACCTTTCCCCCTGGCTCTACTGGAGCCTGGAAGAGTGAGAGACACTCCAAGGCAGGGGGAGCTCTCAGCTCCTTAATTCCAACCCGTCTTCCTCCTCTCCTCTGGGGCCTGCCCCCACCCCACCCTAGGACCCACAGGGACCAGAAGAGAAACTAGTACCCTTGAGAGTCAGCTACAGACCAGAGCCTAAAGTGTAGCAAATTAACTTAATTTTTTTAAAAGGGCATCAATTATTCGTTTCAGAATTTTAAAGTATTAACCCCGTTGATGAGAATTTAGAAAACAGAGAAAAGTATTTTTAAAAAAGAAATTATTAATCACTATATTCTGGTCACCCCTAACTAATATTTAACACTTTGGCGTATTGTCTTCCAGTCTGTTTATATCTCTCTTTTTTAAACAAACTTGGGACCATGCTAGTTATTTTTTCATTTTATGTTGTATATTTATTCATTTAATGTTGTGAGTACTTTGCTATACGATTAAATAAGTCTTACAGTTTTTACTAATTTGATGTAAGAGTTGTTTCATTAAACTCTGATTTATTTAACTAATTTTATATTTGGCATTGAGGTTGTCTTCAAATTTGTAATGTTCTGTCTAATTCTGCAGGGAATATCTTTAAACATAAATCTTTGTTTCTGACTAATATTTCTGAGTCGTTCAGTAATTGCAATTAATGAGAGTTTGAAGAATCTGAAGATTTCTACACATGTTGCCAAATCATATTCCAGAAGGTTGCATGACTTTGCTGTAATACAGCTTATTTGGGACTGGGTGGGATATACTGCCTGTTTTCCTTGAATTCGGATTATTTTAGTATCCAGGACTAAGATTTCCCACAGCTAGAGAAAGGCAGCATTAGCACCCACGTTTATGACGTCTACTTTTAAGCAAAGCTGTTGGGAGTTAAATTAGGGATTGTTAGGTAACTCCTTCTGACCTGGGGCTAAAAGGTCTGTGAGTGGTTCCTTTGGTTTCTTTCATGTGGTCCACTTCTTTGCAGAAAGAGAGGTTCTATGAAAGCCGGTGCAGGCCAGTGACCCCGTCTTGTAAGGAGCTAGCTGACCTTATGACCCGCTGCATGAACTACGACCCCAACCAGAGACCCTTCTTCCGAGCCATCATGAGAGACATCAATAAGCTGGAGGAGCAGAGTAAGACTCTGCCTTGAGCTGTTTAACCAAGACCAGCCAATGCCCGGGGGAGGGAGGGATAACAAGGAGCCTGTGAGGGGCAATCACTCCTTTTTAACATGTTCTCTTTTCTCTTCTGTTAGATCCAGACATCGTATCAGAAAAAAAGCCAGCAACTGAAGTGGATCCCACACATTTTGAAAAGCGGTTCTTAAAGAGGATCCGTGACTTGGGAGAGGCAAGTTATACTCGAGTCTCTGCTGACCACTTAACCTCTGTGGATATCTAAAGCTGCTCTCCATTCTCTCTCATTTTGGGTCAAAGTTTATAGGAGAAAGCATCTTACTGTGTTTTCTTTAGGATTGTGTGTTTTTCCATTTGACACACGGTGGCAGCCTGTCCACAGGACATTGATCAGCTCCCTCAGGAGACTTGGTCTCTAAGGGACAAAGAGAATGAAAAGGGGGGATCCATCCATGGGGGATGGATATAGATATGGTGGAAATAGAGAAGTCCCTACCTCTGACTTTTCTGGGAATACATATCCTGTGAGGCTGCTTAAATGAGGGAGGGATTTATTTCACAGAACACCGAAATAGAATTTTAGCTTTTCCTCTGGACCTTGAATGGCAGTTTCCTGACAGTAAATGTGACTAGAGAAGCTACTGGAATTTGCATCTTTATACAGATTTTCTGTAGTTAATAAAGGCTGTGCTACCTTGAGTACCTGCCATGTGCCAAGTCCGAGTGCTGGCATTCTACAGGCACAGTGTTCCTGCTTCCTCACAGCATCCCCAAGGGTTTATTACCACTGTATACATTGAGCACCTCTGGAGCCAGCTCAGAAGGTGGGGTGACCAGGCTCGAAAGGATCGAATCACTAGCAGGTGGCTTAGCTGGGATCTAATCCACGTCTTCTAAAGACTCCTCATGCCTTGCTCTTTGTAGCCACATCGTGGTGCCTCCTGTAGCGTGGACCCAGGGCTGTCAAAGAATGTCGAGGTTGTCCTGCATGTCCAGAAATAACCTCCATTTCCTTTTGGGTTACACTTCCGTAGAAATTGGGATGGATGTGTTGGTTCACCAGTCACTTGATCCTTTTCTTGTCTTAGCTCAGTAATAGAAGGAATGGCAGGTAAGCCAAGTGGGGAAGAGCCCAGGTAGGAGCTTGCTGCCTGCAGGGTCAGACTGTGCGTGCACCCCCGCCTTCAGGGGAACAGCACGAGGAGCAAGGCTCATCTTTGAAGTGTGTCCTGCTGGCCCAGGCCGGGGCTTCTCTGATCAAGCACGTGTATCTTTCCCTCCAGGGCCACTTTGGGAAGGTCGAGCTCTGCAGGTATGACCCTGAGGGGGACAATACAGGGGAGCAGGTGGCCGTCAAATCCCTGAAGCCCGAGAGCGGAGGGAACCACATAGCTGATCTGAAGAAGGAAATTGAAATCTTAAGAAACCTTTATCATGAGAACATTGTGAAGTATAAAGGCATCTGCACAGAAGACGGTATGTTGTGCAAAGTTGGTTTAAAGACTGAGTGACTATCTGGGGTCATGAAGGCCAGTGCTGAGCAGGCAGCGCCCTTGGCCTCATCTAGGCTGCCTGAGTGCTAGCTGATGGCCCCCGGAGCTCTAGGGCTTCGAAGCAGCATGCACTGTCAGAACCCTGAGCAGCTGCAGAGCTCCCGGGAAAGCTGCCCAGCCTCCCCCGCGCCAGGCGGGGGGGTGATTCCAGCATTGTCTCTTTTGGCTGTTCCTACACCCACACTGGGGATTGGACTTCCCCTGTCCTGATATTTGCACACGAGGGCACAGAGACCAGATGAAACTGATGCCCACTCCTCCCCTTTCCCTGTTCTTTTGATCCAGCACTAAGCAGGGTACTTCGTTTTCTAGTTTTCTAAATCACGGTGGCAAGTAGTGTTTACTAATAAGTGTATCTTTTTTACAAGCCAGTACAATACTCATGTATTATATTTTAAAATTGTTAGTGAGATGATGTAGCTCATAATATTTAAAAATCATCATTTGCCTAGTGGTTTGCAGAACACTGTGTTGTCTCAGTGAGCGCTGATGACCCTAGGGTAGGTACCCTGTTCACTGCTGAGGATCCCAAGACTCTGAAACCTGTGAGGTTAAGCAACTTGCCTGTGATTCAGGTCCTCTGTCTCCAGATCCTGTGCCCTTTACTCCCACAGTTCCTTCATTTGGCAACCTTGTACTGATGGTTTTTTTGTTTTTTCGTGTCTTTTTTCTAAACAGGAGGAAACGGTATTAAGCTCATCATGGAATTTCTGCCTTCAGGAAGTCTTAAGGAGTATCTTCCAAAGAATAAGAACAAAATTAACCTCAAACAGCAGTTAAAATATGCCGTTCAGATTTGTAAGGTAAAAAGAAAAAAAAAAAAAAAAAAGAGCCTGGTAAAAATTTATAAATCAGGCACTCTGTCCTGGGTAATTGGTTTGTAATTAGGCTGCAAGTGGAAAATAATTTCCAATAATTGTACTGAGTTTATTTTGTTCTGCATGATTTGGATTGAAAATTAGCCTCTGCTAAGAAAGTGAACTGATTTGTTAATATGGTTTCTTTAATGTGTATTTCTTGGAATCAGGTTGGTCTAACTATTTTTGCAAAGAAGTAAAAACAAAAGAAGTGGTATGTGAATGAAATGATATATATATATATTTTTTTGTTATGAAGTGGTAGATACAGAATCCAATCTGAACTGACCTTCAGCAATGTGCTCTGCCTTTTCTTCTCTCCCTCAGGGAATGGACTATTTGGGTTCTCGGCAATACGTTCACCGTGACTTAGCAGCAAGAAATGTCCTTGTTGAGAGTGAACACCAAGTGAAAATTGGGGACTTTGGTCTAACCAAAGCCATTGAAACTGATAAGGAGTACTACACAGTCAAGGACGATCGGGACAGCCCTGTGTTTTGGTAACTGAATCAAACAGATTTCATCAGTGCTTTATAGGGTTTCCACTGTTCTGATAGGTCCTTTCTAGCTATGTTAATGTCTCTTATTAGTCCAGATTAGAAAAAGACTTAGATCATTTGGAATTGACTGATTTTTGCCTTCAAGAAACATCTTATAAGCTGTTTTACTGAAAACAACTCGCAGAAATGCCTGAGCTTCATAGGACAACATCTTCCAAGGAAGAAATCTCACAACGCCCAGCATCTCCATCTTGGCTGGAGAAGGCATTCCTCTGACACAGTTCTTAAAACTGTTAGCAGCTGGAGTAATCACATCCATGCAGAGGAAGTCTGGAGGGCAGGTAGGAGGAGGGGGCAGGAAGATGACAGGAAGGAGGTGACGAGTGGGCATTGGCAGATTCAGGTAGAGCCTGGACATAACAGAGCAAAAATCCATAAGCAGCTTGGCCATCTTCTCATGAATCACCAGAGTATCCTGGTTGGTGGGCCACCCCCTGACTTTGACCCCTCTCACCCTGGAACACTATCCAAGGGGGAAGCTGCTAAAGTCTCCACTCTGCGCTGTCCTGTAGAACTGACTGGCACCACGAGGTACATCCTGTATGGACACGACATGGGTCTCTTCCACCCACGGAGGCCAAACCTCCATTTATTCATTAAAGAAATATGTATCAAGGCCCTTCTTTGTGCCAGATACTAGAGATAACAAGGGTGAACAAGCCAACCAAGTTTAGAATTTAATGGGTGAGGCAGCCAATTTTGTGGTACCATAACCAGAAAAGGGTTCAGGCTTGGTTTTCTGGAAGTTCTTTTAAAATAAGGCCTTAAAAGATTGCTGGGGGTTTGTAAAGATGGTTAGAAGACAGCATGTATGGTGGCAAGAGTGAGACAGAGCAGTGGTTATCCTAGGAACTGGAATCAGCTCCGTGTGGCTGGATCATGAAGGGAGGTCTCAGCGGTTGCCAAGGCAATGCTCTGGACGCTGAGTTATGGAGCTGGGACTCCATCCCAAGAGCTTTGGGTTGCTGTTGGGGGGATTAAGGACAGGGACTTCTGTTTAAAAAGATCACTGTGGAAAGGAGGGGAGCAAGACTGGAGCCAGGGAGTCTGATTTGGCCAGAGCCAGTGATGGTGTGAACTAGGACAGCGATGATAGGGTTTAGAAGTGGGGAGGTTTGAGAAGTATTTCTCAGACTGGATATGGGGATGCCTCAGTTTCTGGCTCAGGCAATTGGGTATCATTCACCAAAACAGCTGACATTGGAAGAGGACTGGGCAGTAATTCACTGTTGACTCAATCTGAGCGTGCAGGCAAATGAAGCCCGGGCCTGTCGTCATCACCTCCTCCCCCCATCCCCTCCCCATGGAGAGCCTATGCTCTGCGAAATGAGGAGCACAGACTAGTCTGACTGATGTCTGGGAGCAAATGTGTAATGAGAGCCTATAGGGGTATTGTCCACATTATCAGATGTGCACCACAGCAGTATATGTGTGCCGGATGCATAATACACACTTAAATGTCTTAGAATATTAAATTCTAAGAAAAACCAGAGCACTGATTTTTCTGAGTGACTCTAATGCTTTTTGGAATATCCTTCCCAGGAAATGAAGTTTCAAGTTCTGCTTTCTTTCAGGTATGCTCCAGAATGTTTAATTCAGTGTAAGTTTTATATCGCCTCTGATGTCTGGTCTTTTGGAGTAACTCTGCATGAGCTGCTTACTTACTGTGATTCAGATTCCAGTCCCATGGCGGTAAGTCTTGCTTGTCCTTCGTATGAATCTAGCACCCACTTAAAATGTGTCCATCCTTCTGCTTTGTAAGTTTCATTCTTAAATGGGATCCAATCAGTGTGTTATAATGGAAACGAAAACTGTCTTGGACTTTTCATTTTTAAAGCCTTTTTATTGTTTTAATTTCCAGTTCTAGAAATTTTACTGTAATCTATCTGGTGTTTACATAAATATGTACAAAGTAAAATATTTTGTTTGGTTTTATTTTACATAGTTGTTCCTGAAAATGATAGGCCCAACTCATGGCCAGATGACAGTAACAAGACTTGTGAATACATTAAAAGAAGGAAAACGTTTGCCTTGTCCACCTAACTGTCCAGAAGAGGTATTTATGGGCCATTTCACAGTAATAAAACTCAGTTTTTACTGTTTTCACTGCTTGAATTACCCAGCATGGGATTGGAGTGGGGGAGCAGGAATGAATAGAAAACTCTTTTAAAATAGTTTTCAGAAGCTGAATTTCAGATAAGATACCTGAGAAAATCATCTTTGGGGCAGATGACAGCCACAAGTTTTATTCAAAGCAAGGGATTCCCTTCAGAAGTAGGCTCACCACAGTGAGCACCCTAAAGGAGCATATGTTGGTGTAGCCTTCCTGTGACAAATACATATAATGGCATTTTTGTGTGTAAGTTTATCCCACTTACCACAGCATTGTGACATCCAGTTTTCTGTATTTCTAACTGAACTGAGCCTTTAAGACTAATTCTGTAGACTATTTAAGGTGTACTGAATAGTATGTTTAAGCCAAAGAATGAAGCAGCCGGTAAGGAAATTTGGAGTCTAAACTGAGGTATAACTTCACCCTTAAACTGGTTTATAGTGATTAATGACCTGGATTTTTTTGCAAGGTCAGTTAAGTCATGAGCTTCTCAAATGTTATTTATGAGCTATAGATGTGTCACATTTTCTGTATTTTAAGTTATTCAAATATTCTTGTTTTCTAGTATTACTTATTAAGGGAAGTCATTCACGTTTTCAAAATTATGTTCTTCTTGGTGTTTCTATAATTTTTTTAAAAAGCTCCTAAACATTTTGACTTGTTATTTTTTCTTTTG
Organism: Neophocaena asiaeorientalis asiaeorientalis; assembly: GCF_003031525.2. Taxonomy (NCBI): domain Eukaryota; kingdom Metazoa; phylum Chordata; class Mammalia; order Artiodactyla; family Phocoenidae; genus Neophocaena; species Neophocaena asiaeorientalis. The sequence continues at coordinate 793,725 of NW_020175190.1, forward strand.
ACAGGTTTATCAACTTATGAGAAAATGCTGGGAATTCCAACCATCCATTCGGACAACCTTTCAGAACCTTATTGAGGGATTTGAAGCGCTTCTAAAATAAGAAGCATGAATAACATTTAAATTCTACTGTGTATCAAGTCCTCCTACCCCCAACCAATACCCAAGCCATTTTTAAAAAAAAGTGTTCTAACTGGAAAAAGTTTGTATTCTGTCTAAAAAGATACTGGGGTGCGTATCCTCGTATAAAGCACACTGTGTGGTGCTTAATATGTGTAAGTAAGTACTTCCTCTTTAAATCTGGCACCAGTAACATAGTGACAAATAATGACGACCAAAATATTAGAAAGCACTTAAGCACTCCTCCTTTTGGAAAGAATATACCACTGTTTCGTCTGGTTAGTTTACTATCAATCACAATTGAGTACCAGAATGGGATTTTTCAAAACAAGAGGAGCTGACCAAAGTAAAGTCTCAAGATGATTGCTTTTTCTTAGCTGCCAGTTGATGTGAAATGTTTTTCTGGCACATAAATCAAAGATAAAGATTGATGGACTTGGCCAATACTCTAATATGCCCTCAAATTTCAATATCTAAACAGTGATAGATGAAACATTCTTGAAATATTAGATACCAGTTAGTATACTGTTGTTGCTATACAAAAAGATGAGTGTATCCCTGTCAACAGTAGGACATAAACTTTGAGTTGTTTCTGCAGTGGCTTAGCTCCTGTCCCCTTGGGTGACCAGCGGAACCCATTTTTGAGAAAACTGGTCATACCCAGGGGGGCAGCTGTGGAATAGATACTTTGCTGCATGATGTTGATTCTTGAGAACTAAACCTGTGCCAGTGCTTCCCTAAACAGTATACCTTTAATCAGAATTGATTCCAAGAACCTGGATGCTGTTATACCTGCTTTTCAGAAATGTCAATGTGTATCCTTTTATAACTCTACCACTTTGGGGCAAGCTGTGCCAGCATTGGTTTTGGATGCTGAATGCATATATACCATGTACATTGCACTGTTTTTAGTGTTTCAGTACTTACCATCCATCTACAAGAGTCGATCACTATTTTGACCATCACCCTATGGCGCAAAACTTGAAAGACCCAGCTAGAGGCACTGTGGAGTTCAGGACCCACTAGGCAGTTTTCAGTTCGCTTGGAGGTAGCTGGGTAATCAAAAATGTCAAATCTCTGATTCAGTGTGAACCATAAGATCTTTTTGACCAGGAGTCTGAAAAACTTTTTGTTCATGCTGTCTAGCATTTGTTTGATACCATTACTTTTCACCTTTGAGCCTGAAAAAGAGTTGTGTATTGATTCAATGGCAACAGCCATTCAAATTTGTCTAGTAACCCTACATCACCAAGATCTCTGTCAAACCTGTGGCCACCCTACATGCACTTTGTTTACTCTTTATACAAATAAATATACTAGAGACTTCACATGCATGTGCCTTTTAATATTAAGAATTCATTTTCAAAGCATTTCAAACAAATTTGTTTACATAGAAAAATAACAGTATAGGCTGGGGGTGGGGAGAGCACTGGTAATGATCCTTATTACTAACAAACACCACTTGATTTGTACTTATCTGTTGTGTCCCAGCAATAATGGGGCACAGGCCAGTATGGGTGGCAGACCCACACTTGCTAACACAAAATACCTTTTGGTTCTTTCAACCTCTTCCTGCTTACATTTTTAAAATTCACCATCTTCCCTTTCTTCTATTTGTACTGTCATAGAGGTGTGACAAAGCACTGAAGAAGCTCAATGCAAACAGGAAAATGGGAAGAAGTGCAGAGCATGGAGAACCCATTATTCATCTGCTGAGTCACAATTGAGTGATGCCTATCCTGATCAGTTATTTATAGGTAGTATACTTATTAGAAATTATCTAATAGTTTAACTTTCTAGCTGTCATTTGCCAATAGAAGTTAACATAGGCAATACATTAGACCAAGTAAAATTCTTTACAAATCATACAACATGTGTACCAATTTTAAACTTCATAATTAAAACAGGAGAGAAACCTTCTATCATTGTCAGTAAGTCCCCTAAATATGATATTTAATGATCTTATTTCAAAAAGACTAGGATCACTGAGACCCCCTAAACTCCACATCATCAATTAATGTCTCATAACAAAGGACAAACTTAGAAATTTCTAGATAGCAAAAGGGTTTCTCATGCATTTAATACCAAGGTCTTCAGGAAACGGTGATTCAAAAGTTATATGCAATAAACACAATTCTTTCAAAAGTAAATTGGGTTAAATAGCTGATAATTTTTCAGCCTAATAACACACTGAAAAAGAATAATAGACAAAGCAGAGTGAGGTATAGCTTATTATCTCAAAATGGTTATAAATACTGTTACTCCATAACACTCCTTCAGAAAGGGCAGGATTGACTGCTTTACTATATTGTGGAAATAGGGCATCTGATGACCAAAATGTGCCCTGTTCTAGTAAATGAATCATCACTATGCTATGAAATTAAGACACAGAAACCTATTGTTCCTTGCCACTTACAAATCTGTTGTAAAAGTTAAAGGTCTTTTTGTAGGTGTGAAGTAAAAGGATTAGGGAATTAATGGTATCAGATCAGGAGTCTGTGAACTTTATAAAGGGCCAGATAGTAAATATTTTAGGCTTTGCAGCCACTCAGTTCTGCCACTGTAGCACAGAAGTTAGCCATACATGATATGTAAGTGAATGAGCATGGTTGTGTTCTGATAAAATTTTATGTATGGACACTGAAATTTGAATTTCAAGTCATACATTTTTTTTCCTCCAAACATTTAAAAATGTAAAAAATATCATCCTTAGCTTGCAGGCAGTACAAAAACAGCTGGAGGACTGTTTTTTGACTGCAGGGAGTAGTTTGCCAGTCCCTGAAATTAGATCAGTAAAGCTACTTCAAAAGATAAAAACAACCTTGTGTTTTTCACAAGAGGTATAAATGGTTAATAACATTTTAAGAGTAAAGCATCTGTAGTAGTGTATACCTTGGATGTCACTGTGTTTGACTTTTATACCGTATGACTGGTGTGGGGGTAATAACTAAGTTTATATGTAGAGCATCTTTATAACATTACCAATCACTGCATTGTGTACTTGCATTCTTGTAATTCTAGGAAAAATTCTAAAAATCTGAAATGAGATTACTTCTAGGGAAAGTATCGATAAACTGGAATGCACACTGGCTTATAAGAAATTTATTCTGGGGCTTCCCTGGTGGCACACAGTGGTTGAGAGTCTGCCTGCTGATGCAGGGGACACGGGTTTGTGCCCCGGTCCGGGAAGATCCCACATGCCGTGGAGCGGCTGGGGCCGTGAGCCATGGCCGTCAAGCCTGCACGTCCGGAGCCTGTGCTCTGCAGCGGGAGAGGCCACAACAGTGAGAGGCCCGCGTACCGCAAAAAAAAAAAAAAAAAAAAAAAAAAAAAAGATATTTATTCTAAGGCCCAGGAAACAAGAATGTTTCCCATTTATTGCTTCAAACTTTTATATGTGGTGTCAAAATTATTCCCAGTCCTAAACAAGGAATATTGGAACATGTTAATTTCTCCAATGGACTGTAAGTTAATATCACATTGATTAAGATGCATCTAATTCTAGCGGAATATATCCTCAATTGATGTCTCTTCTTATTGCTACTTATTTTTTTAATTTGGCAATTCTGCCTGCTGCACAACACAGTTCCTTCTGGGAAATTACAAACCCGTATTTAAAGGATATGGCTAGTTTGAATGTAGTTAAGGCAGCAATGAACAGCAGAGATACTGCAAAGAACCTTGAGTTTGTAAGGAGAGAACTTAACTCAGTACACTCGCTTCTTTTTTAAGTAGGTTTCCATGTAATATGCTCCTGTGCCCTGAGAATGCTGGTCAACAAATTCCACTGAACCACCTTCTGGGGCAGAGACGAGATATGATGAGCCTCGCTTTTCATTTCTTAAAGATGATACCTATTAGAAAAAGAAACCATAACTAATGCTAAAATCTAAATTAAAATTGGTTTGTTAAAGATATTTATAAGAAAAGCAATTCTACTGTGGTTTGGTGTAAAAACAGAATAGCAGGATAAATAACAAAGTTATCAAAAAAAACTGCACAAAAAATTTCTATATCAAAATCACTTGTGGAACTTTTGAAAAATACAAACCAGCTTAAGGCCGTCTCTCCCCTACTCCCCACATTTTCAGGAAAGAAAAAGTGACACTATAGTTGCTTCTGCTGTTTGTACATAGTTAAACCCCAGTGAATCAGAATACCAGTACTGGATACCAGTATTCCTCTGAGGAAGGAGCATGGCTAAGGAGTTGAACTGCATATCAACTTAGATGTTAAGTTCATCTAGTAATAAAAGATGTGGCAAGAGAAGAATAAACCAGTAGGTATGAAAACTAGCAAATGATGTCAACAAAATAGCTAGTGAAACGTTCTAGAGAGTAATATGAACTCAAACTTTAGTCCACAAGTGTTCATGATAAGAAGGGCCAAAATGTTCCTCACACGTAGTCACAGTACATTAAATCAGATTATGTAGCACAACCCTATGACCACCTAATTCCTCTGTTTTAGCTTTTATAAATACTGTGTGACAAACTTACTGAAGAATTATGTAACTTACTATACACGAGTGTAGAAATGACTCATAAGGAAAGCTTCTAGCAATGCAGAAGAGCCCTCTCACATTACAATTAAAATTACAATAGTATTTGAACCAACAATGGCCACAATTTTTAAAACCAGCTTCAACTTCAGAGGGGACAGATGATGAGTCTGTCTGCCCTTGTAGATAAAGCAGTTCTCAGTCATCCATGTTAAGAAGAGGGATAAGGTAGAGATGACCAAGAAGGCTCCAGAGCTCCCCTCCTTCCATGGATGTGCCATATGTACAGCTATACCTGGAACAGTTCCCTCTAAAAGAGATCCAGAAACTAGCTGGGCAGCTCCTACATACTAAACAAATGAGAAAATAAATACCCATACCAAAATGGGTAGGAAAGGCCAATATGCAGTCTCACCATACACCCCAACCCTGGCACAGCACCGTGCATCAGGAGAGAATTCCCAATTCTTAGCTTCTCCCTGAGGAGTGAAGGGTTTGGATTCCACATCTAGTGCTCCAATTTTTAAGACTCCCACTGGAGGTATGGGTTCCCAAAATACCTAGCTCTGAAAGCCAGCAGGGCTTGTGTTCGTGAGATCCACAAGGCTATAGATAATAAAAAAGCATTCTTAATGGGCACACAGCACGCACTGTGACTGTCCCCTCAGGGCCAGGTGCAGAGGGAGCAGGCAGAATTACCCATCTCCCAGTCCTCCCCCGAAAGAAGTTCATCTGCACATTTTAAAAGCTGCTGCCTAAGGCCGGGCTCCTAATCTAGCAGGTGCTAGGAGCAGCAGCAATCTTCCCCAGAGACTGGGGAAGCTGAAGGACACCTCTCCCACCTTCTCCTTCCAGCTCACTCCAGTCACTAGTATCTCCCTGCAAGGAGCTTGTACACGTCTCTACCATGTCTGACACCCATGGAATAGTCCCTGGGTCATCTGGCTCTGACAGCCAGTTGGGGCCTGCATTCATGAATTCCACTGGGCTGTAGCAAACAAAAATAAATATAATTCTTAATGGGTGCAGGAGCTCCCTTCCCACCATGCCCTGGTGATTGTACACCTGTGCTCAGCACGAAGGGAACAGGGGGGAAAAAATGCCCATTTACTTTTCTCCCTGGACAGGGCTTAACTCTCAATACATACTTTCTCAGCTGCAGCCTCAGGGTCCAGGTTCTAATCCGTCTGCATCTAGGTGCTAATTGCAGTCCCTGCCTTTGGATACACAGACAGGTCTTAGCATACCCTCTAAAAAAGCCACTAAAAGCAAAGAAGGAGGCTCAGACAGTCACAAAAGGTTGAGAGACAACTGAGAGCTCAGGCTGGGCACAAGAGACCATCCAAGACTGGAAGAGATGGCTGTTTTATATAATGCATAGACACCAATAAAGGAAGAAATGAAGATATAATGTTCCAAACAAAAGGCCACGATAGATATCCAAAGCAGATCTTGACAAAACAAAGTGACTTACCTGAGAGAGTTCAAAATAATGGTTGTAAAGATGCTCACCCAGGTCGAGAGCAATGAATGAACAAAGAATTTGAATAGAGAAAATACTTCTACCAAATAGAAATCACAGAATTGTTGAATGTAACTGAACTGAAAAGTTCAACAGAGGGATTCAACATCAGACTAGATCAATCACGGGAAAGGATCAGCAAACTTGAAGACAGGTTAGCGGAATTCATCCCATCTGAGTTGCAAAAAGGAAAAATAATTATAAAAGTTACAATAGCTTAAGGGACTTATGGGACACCATCAAATGGACCAATAAGAGGTCCCAGAAGGAAAAAGAGATAAAGGGGCAGAAAACTTTTTCAAACTATTAATGGCTGAAAACTTCCCTAATCTGGGGAAACACACATCCAGATCCAGAAAGCCTAGAGAGTAACAAACAAGATGGATCCAAAGAGACCCACAATGAGACACATAAATTATATTCAAAGTGCTAAAAGAAAAAAACTGCCAACCAAGAGTACCTGGATAAGTTGTCCTTCAGAATTGAAAACGAGTTTTCCAGACAAAAGCTGAAGGAGTTCATCACCACTAGACCAGCCTTACATGAAATGTTAAAGGGAGTTCTTCAAACTGACATGGAAGGAGGCTTAGTTTTCTTTAGTAACAGGAAAACATATGAAAGTATGAAACCACTGGTAAAGATAAATATATACTTAAATTCAGAAAACTCTGACCAAAAAAAAAACTATACAAACATTTGTCAATGGATACACAATGTAAAAAGGTACAAACTGTGCCATCAAATAAATGGGGGTGGCAGAGCTGCATTCATTTGAAGTTATCAGCTTAAAATAGACTATTATATATTATATATATATATATGATGTTTTATGTAAGCCTTATGGTAACCACAAAACAAAAGCCTAAAGTAGGGATGTAAAAGAGAAAAGAATCAAAGCATACAATTATAGAGAATTAGCAAATCACAGAGACAGCAAGGGAGGAAGAAGGGAACAGAGAAATCACAAAACAACCAGAAAACAATTAACAAAATGGCAATAGTAAATCCACAACTACATTACTTTAACCCACACACCTATAGTCAACTAATCTACAACAAAGGAGGCAGGAATCTACAATGGAGAAAAGACAGTCTGTTCAACAAGTGTTGCTGGGAAAACCGGACAGCCACGTGTAAACCAATGAGATTAGAACATTCTCTCATACTATATACAAAAATAAACTCAAAAATGGATTAAAGACCTAAACATAAGAATGGAAATCATAAAATTCCTAAAAGAGAACATACGCAGAACACTGACATAAATCATAGCAGTATTTTCTTGAATCAGTCCCTAAGGCCAAAAAACAAACCAAAAAAAAAATAAATGGGACCTAATTAAACTTAAAAGCTTTTGCACAGCAAAAGAAACCATTAAAATGAAAAGACAACCTACAGAATGGGAGGGAAAATTTGTGAATGATGTGACCGACGGGATTAATATCCAAAATATACAAACAGCTCATACAACTCAATAGCAAAAAAAAATTAAAAAAATAGGCAGAAGACCTGAAAAAACATTTTTCTGAAGAAGACATACGGATAAAAGAGCACATGAAAAGATGCTCAACATTGCTAATTATTAGAGAAATGCAACATCAAAACAATAAGGTAGGGCTTCCCTGGTGGCGCAGTGGTTAAGAATCTGCCTGCCAGTGTAGGGGACACAGGTTCAATCCCTGGCTCGAGAAGATCCCACATGCCACAGAGCAACTAAGCCCGTGCACCACAACTACTGAGCCTGTGCTCTAGAGCCCGCAAGCCACAACTACTGAGCCCGCACACCTACAGCCTGTGCTCCGTAACAAGAAAAGCCACAACAATGAGAAGCGTGCACGACGCAACGAAGAGTAGCCCCCACTCGCTGCAACTAGAGAAAGCCCGCGCACAGCAACGAAGACCTAACACAGCCAAAAAAGAAAGAAAAACCCAAAAAATGAGATACCATCTCACACTTGTTAGAATGGTTACCATCAAAAAGTCTACAAATAACATGTCAGAAAGGATGTAGAGAAAAGGGAACCCTCGAACACTGTTGGTGAGAATGTAAGTTGGTGCAGCCACCATGGAAAACAGTATGGAGGTTCCTCAAAAAACTAAAAAAGAACTACCATACGATCCAGCAATTCTACTCCCTGGGTATATATTGGAGAAAAATGAAAATGCCTATTCAAGAAGTTACATACAGCCCAATGTTCATAGCAGCAACAATGAATCATTTGGCCAGAAAAATCAAAAGAGCCAAGACATGGGAGCAACTCAAGTGCCCATCAACAGATGATTAGATTAAAAAGATGTGACTATATATATATATATGTATGTATGTAAGTATGTATGTACATACAATGGAATATTACTCAGCCATAAAAAAGAATAAAATCCTGCCACTTGCAGCAATGTGGATGGTCCTAGGGAATTATGGTTAGTGAAATAAGTCAGAAAGACAAATACTACCGATATACAAATGGAATCTAAAAAATAATACAGATGAATGTATATGCAAAACAGAAACAGACTAACAGATACAGAAAAACTGGTTACCAAAGGAGAGAGGGAAGGGAGGAGGGATAAGTTAGGGGTATGGGATTAACAGATACAAACTACTATGTATAAAATAGATAAGCTGGGCTTCCCTGGTGGCACAGTGGTTAAGAATCCTCCTGCCAGTGCAGGGGACATGGGTTCGAGCCCTGGTCTGGGAAGATTCCACATGATGCAGAGCAACTAAGCCCGTGTGCCACAACTACTGAGCCTGTGCTCCAGAGCCTGCGAGCTACAACTCCTGAAGCCCAGCGCCTAGAGCCCGTGCTCCGCAACGAGAAGCCACCGCAATGAGAAGCCTGTGCACCACAACAAAGAGTAGCCCCTGCTGACCGCAACTAGAGAAAGCCCGCGTGCAGCAGCAGAGACCCAACACAGCCAAAAGTTAATAAAATGTAAAATAAAAAAGATAAGCAACAAGGATATACTGTAAAGCATAGGGAATTATAACCGTTATCTTATAATAACCTACAATGGAGTACAGTCTGCAAAAATACTGACTCACAATGCTATACACCTGAAACTAACAATATTGTAAATCAACTACAATAAAAACATTTTTAAATGTAAATGGATTAAATTCTCTAATCAAAAGACAGAGTGGCTGAATGAATAAAAATCAAAACCAGGGCTTCCGTGGTGGCGCAGTGGTTGAGAATCCTCCTGCCGATGCAGGGGACGCAGGTTCGTGCCCTGGTCTGGGAAGATCCCACATGCCACGTAGCGGCTGGGCCCATAAGCCATGGCCGCTGAGCCTGCGCGTCCGGAGCCTGTGCTCCACAACAGGAGAGGCCACAACAGTGAGAGGCCCGCGTACCGCAAAAACAACACAAAACAAAACAAAACAAAATCAAAACCAAACTATACATTGACTTAGAGTCTCACCTAGCTTAAAGGACACACACAGACTGAAGGTGAAGGGAAGGGAGAGGCCACAACAATGAGAGGCCCGCGTACCGCAAAAACAACACAAAAAACAAAACAAAATCAAAACCAAACTATACATTGACTTAGAGTCTCACCTAGCTTAAAGGACACACACAGACTGAAGGTGAAGGGATGCAAAAAGATATCCTTTGCAAATGAAAACGAAAAGAAAGCAAAGGTAGCTGTACTTATGTCAGACAAAATAAACTTCAAGTTAAAAAATGTAGCAAGAGACAAGGTCATTATCAAAGATAGGTCAATTCGGTCAGAATGGCCATCATCAAAAAATCTACAAACAATAAATGCTGGAGAGGGTGTGGAGAAAAGGGAACCCTCTTGCACTGTTGGTGGGAATGTAAATTAATACAGCCACTATGGAGAACAATATGGATGTTACTTAAAAAACAAAAACTAGGCCTACCATATGACCCTGCAGTCCCACTACTGGGCATATACCCTGAGAAAACCATAATTCAAAAAGAGTCATATACCAAAATGTTCATTGCAGCTCTATTTACAATAGCCAGGACATGGAAGCAACCTAAAGAGTCCATCAACAGATGACTGGATAAAGAAGATGAGCAACATATATACAATAGAATATTACTCAGCCATAAAAAGAAATGAAAGTGAGTATTTGTAGTGAAGTGTGAGTTATCTGTAGTGAAGTGGACGGACCTAGAGTCTGTCATACAGAGTGAAGTAAGTCAGAAAGAGAAAAACACCATATGCCAACACATATATATAGAAAAAAAAAAATGGTCATGAAGAACCTAGGGGCAAGACAGGAATAAAGACACAGACCTACTAGAGAATGGACTTGAGGATGCAGGGAGGGGGAAAGGTAAGCTGGGACAAAGATAGAGTGGCATGGACATATATACACTACCAAACGTATAAAATAGCTAGTGGGAAGCAGCCACATAGCACAGGAAGATCAGCTTGGTGCTTTGTGACCACCTAGAGGGGTGGGATAGGGAGGGTGGGAGGGAGGGAGACGCAAGAGGGAAGAGATATGGGGACATATGTATTACTGATTCACTTTGTTATAAAGCAGAAACTAACACACCATTGTAAAGCAATTATACTCCAATAAAGATGTATCTTTCTTAAAAAAAAAATGATGTTAAAAAGAGGTCAATTAATCAAAAGGATGTAACAATTGTAAATATAAGCCCAAAACAGGAGCACCTAAGTATAGATAAAGCAAATATTGTGAAGAGAGAAAAAGATAGCAATACAGTATCAAGGGACTTGAATACTCCACTTTCAACAATGAATCATTTGGCCAGAAAAATCAGCAAGGAAACATTGGACTTAAACTACATGTTAGACACGATGAACCTAAAGGACATAACACAACATTCCATCCAACAGCAACTGAATATACATTCTTCTCAGATGCACATGGAATTTTCTTTAGGATAGATCATATGTTAGACCACAAGTCTTAATAAATTAAAAAAAATTGAAACCCTATATAGCATCTTTTCCAACCATGATTGTATCAAAGTAGAAATCAATTGCAAGACAAAAACTGGAAAGTTCACAAATATGTGGAGATTAAACAACATGTTCCTAAATAACCAATGGATCAAAGAAGATATAAAAAAAATACTTTGAGCTAAAAGAAAATGGAAACAAAACATAGCAAAACTTATGAAATGCAGCAAAAGCAGTTCTAAAAGGGAAGTTTATAGTGATAACTACATGAAGAAAAAAAATCTTGAACAGCTATCTTTACACCTGGAAGAATTAGAAAGCAACAAACTAAGCTCAAAGCTAGCAAAAGGAAGGAAGTAACAAAGATAAGAGTGGAAATAAATGAAATAGAGACTAAAAGGACAACAGAAAAGATTAATGAAACTAAGAGCTGGTTTTTTAAAAAGATAAACTAGACAAAATTTTAACTGGACTTACCAAGAAAAAGAACTGACATAAAGGTATAAATGAAAAAGGAGATATTACAACTGATACCACAGAAATACGAAAGACCATAAAGACCACTATGAATACTTATATGCCAACAAGTTGGATAACTTAGAAGAAATGGACTAATTCCTAGAAACAACCTACCAAGACTGAATCATGAGGAAACAGAAAATCTGAACAAATTACTAGTAAGGATATTGAACCAGTAATCAAAAACCTACCAACAAAAAAAGTTCAGAGACAGATGCCTTCACTGGTGAATTCCATAAAACATTTAAAGACAAGTTAATACCAATCCATCTTGATATCTTCCAAAACACAGAAAAGGAAAGAACACTTCCAAATTCATTTTACAAAGCCAGCTTTACCTTGATACCAAAGGCAGACAAAGACATTACAAGAAAAAAAATTACAGGCCCATATTCCTGATGAACATAGATGCGAAAATCCCCACAAGATATTAGCAAACTGAATTCAACAATAGTTTGAAAGGATCATACACCATTAAAAAATTGGATTTATTCCAGTAGTACATGGATGGTTCAACACCCACAAATCAATAAACGTGATATACACCACATTAACAAAATAAAGGATAAAAATCATATCATCATCTCAATAGATATAGAGAGAGTATTTGACAAAATTCAACATCCATTCATGATAAAAACTCAACAAACTGGGTATTGAGGGACTGTACCTCAACATAATAAAGGCCATATATGTCAAACCCACAGATGACAACATACTCAATGATGAAATGCTGAAAGCTTTTCCTCTAAGATCAAGAACAAGACAAGGATATCTACTGTCATCACTTTTATTTAACATAGTACTGGAAATCCTAGCCAGAGCAGTGAGGCAAGAAAAAGAAATAAGAGGCATCCAAATTAGAAAGGGAGAAGTAAAATTGTCACTGTTAGCAGATGACATATTATATTTAGAAAACCCTAAAGAATCCACCAAAAAACTGTTAGAAATAATAAACAATTTCAGTAAAGTTGCAGGATACAAAATCAATATACAGGGCTTCCCTGGTGGCGCAGTGGTTGAGAGTCCACCTGACGATGCAGGGGACACGGGTTCATGCCCCGGTCCAGGAAGATCCCACATGCCGCGGAGCAGCTGGGCCAGTGAGCCATGGCCGCTGAGCCATCTATACACTAACAATGAGCTATCCAAAAAAGAAATTAGGAGTACTTAGGAATAAATTTTACCAAGGTTTACACACTGAAAACTGTAGGAAAGATGACACAAATAAATGAAAAGATATTCTGTGTTCATGGATTGGAGGAATTAATATTATTGAAATGTCCATACTACCCAAAGCCATCTACAGATTCAATGCAATCCCTATGAGAATTCCAATGGCATTTTTTGTAGAAATAAATAATCCTAAAAATTGGAACCTGAAAAAACCCTAAGTAGCAAAAGCAATCTTGAGAAAGAAGAACAAAGCTAGAGGCATCATTCTTCCTGATTTCAAACTATATTGCAAAGCTATAGGTAATAAAAACAGTATGATACAGTCATAAAAACAGACACACGGATCGTTGGAACAGAATAGAGACCCCAGAAATAAAACTCGTGCTATATGGTCAATTAATTTATGACAAAGGGGCCAAGAACATACAATGGGGAAAGGATACCTCTTCAAGAAAAAGTGTTTGGAAAATTGGATAGCCACATGAAGAAGAATGAAACAGGACCACTTTTACAAAATACTCAAAAAGTCAACTCAAAATGGATTAAAGACTTGAAATGTAAGACTTGAAACCATAAAACTCCTATAAGAAAACACAGCAGGTAATAACCTACTTGACATTTGTCTTTGCAATGATTTTTTGGATTTAACAGCAAAAGCAAAGGTGACAAAAGCAAAAATAAACAAGTGTGATTACATCAAACTATAAAGATTCTGCACAGCAAAAGAAAACATCAACAAAATGAAAATTCAACCTATGGAATAGGAGAATATATTTGCAAACCACATATCTGTTAAGGGGTTAATAGCCAAAATATTCTTGGTACACAACAGCCAAAAAGGCCCCAATTTAAAAGTGGGCAAGAGACCTAAACAGACATTATTCCAAAAACAAATACAGCTGGCCAACAGATATATAAAAAGTACTCAGTCTCACTAATCACCAGGGAGATGCAAATCAAAACCACCCCACACCTGTTAGGAAGTCTTATAAAAAAGACAAGAGATAACAAATGCTGGCAGATATGTGGAGAAAAGGGAACCCTGTGCACTGTTCGTTGGAATGTAAACTTGTATAGCCACTATGGAAAACAGTATGGAGATTAAAAATTGAACTACTGTATGATCCAGCAGTCCCACTTCGGAGCATATTCTGCTTGCCTTTGGAAACAGAATCATTAACTTGAAGAGATATTTGTACTCTTACATTCACAGCAGCATTATTCACAAGAGCCAAGGTATGGAGAAAACCTAAGTGTCGACAGATGAATGGATGAAGAAAATAAAGAAAATGTGGTGTGTGTATAGTAATTTGCATTTCCCTGTGTATATATACATACATACATGCATGCGTGCATGCATGCAATGGAATATCATTTAGCCTTAAAGAAAGAAATCTTGTTATTTGTGACAATATGGATGAAACTGGAGGGCATTATGCTAAATGAAATTTTTTTAAAAAGAGAAAGTCAACCTCATGGAAACAGTAGAAAAGTGATTGCCAGTGGCTAGAGGGTGGGGGAAATAGTACAAAGTTAGTAGAATAGTACAGACTTTCAGTTATAAGATGAATAAGGTCTGAAAATCTGATTTATAACATGGTGACTGTAGTTAACACTGTGTTGTACAATTAAAACTTGCTGAGACAGTAAAACTTACATGTCTTCATGAATAGAGTTAATGGATGCATTAATTTAGTCAGTGAGGAGACCCCTTTCACAATGTACATGTATATCAGTATATTGCTGTATACTTTCAATAACTTACAGTTTTATTTGTCAGTTATACCTCAATAAAGCTGGAGAAAATAATGAAATTTTTAAAAAAAACAAAAGGATGACAGAAGACTGAAAATCACAAATCCATCTATCTTGGTACTTTATTTTGACCTGGTCTACTATTGTGACAATCCAGTAAGATCCTTCTTCACATAACATTTAAAGGAATGCTTCACAAAGTGAAACAGATTAGCAAAGAATTTGGTTTTAACTCCTGTGTCAAAATTTTTCCTGGTAATAAAGTATCTAAATATATCTGATGTTTGCTCTGAAATAATGAGAAAGGGCATGGGTCGGAGTGAGGATGAAAGGACTCTGGCTGTGAGGTGATAAATTGTTAAAACTGGGTTGATGGGTGCAAGAGACTCCACCCAGTTCCAGTTCAAATGGTGATGCAGGTGGATCCTGAACTCATCTCCACCCACAGACACACCGAATCTACAGCTAAATATGGAACAATTTCCTCTGAAAGAAACCAAAAAACTAGATAAGTGACTCCTACACAGTGAGCAAATGAGAAAAAAAAAACATCAAAATGGGTAGGAGAGGCTGAGATACTATCTCACCATAAACCCCACCCTCAGAGCAGCAACCCACGATTGGGAGGGAATTCACAACCCTGAGCATCTTCCTGAGAAGTGAAAGGTTTGAACCCCAATCTGGCACTTCAACATTTTTAAATTTATTTTTTATTGGAGTATAGTTGATTTACAATACTGTGTTAGTTTCTGGTATACAGCAAAGTGATTCAGTTATTACATATATATGTGTGAATATATATTCTTTTTCATATTCTTTTCCATTATGGTTTATTACAGGATATTGAATATAATCCCCTAGGTCCTATACACTAGGACCTTGTTGCTTATCCATTCTCTATATAATAGCTTGCATTTGCTACTCCCAAACTCCCAATCCATCCCTCCCCCACCCCTCTTCCCCCTTGGCAACTACAAGTCTATTCTCTATGTCTCTGAGTCTCTGTTTCATAGACTGATTCATTTGTGTCATATATATATTTTTAAATTTTATTTATTTATTTATGGCTGTGTTGGGTCTTCATTGCTGTGTGCAGGCTTTCTCTAGTTGCGGCGAGCAGGGGCTACTCTTCGTTGCGGTGCACGGGCTTCTAACACTGCGGTGGCTTCTCTTGTTGTGGAGCATGGGCTCTAGGCACGCGGGCTTCAGTAGTTGTGGCATGTAGGCTCAGTAGTTGTGGCTCACGGGCTCTAGAACACAGGCTCAGTAGTTGTGGCACACAGGCTTAGTTGCTCCGCAGCATGTGGGACCTTCCCAGACCAGGGCTCGAACCCATGTCCCCCTGCATTGGCAGGCAGATTCTTAACCTCTGCACCACCAGGGAAGTCGTGTGTCATATTTTAGATTCCACATATCATATGGTATATGTCTTTCTCTAACTTACTTCACTTAGTATGATAATCTCTAGGTCCATTCGTTCTTTTATAGCTGAGTAGTAATCCACTATACATATGTACCACATCTTCTTTATCTGTTCATCTGTGGATGGACATTTAGGTTGCTTCCATGTCTTGGCTATTGTAAATAGTGCTGCTATGAACATTGGTTGGCACTTCAACTTATAAGACCTGTGTCTGAGAGACAAGCCCCCAAAATATCTAGCTTAGAAATCCAATGGGGCTTGTATCCACAAGATCCACAAGGCTATAGCAATCTGAGAAACAGTTCTTAAAGGGCTCCACAGACTCACCCACCCCAGGGCCTCATGCAGAGGCAGTCAACTGAAGAGCGTCCAGTGTTTCTGTGAAAGAGACCTATTTCCTTATCTTAAACTTTAACCTGAGGGGCAGACATCTAAGTTAACACACATCTTGGGGCCTCCTGAAATAGTCTCCAAAGTGGAGGCTGTCAGGTGCCCCCTTCATATTCTCCTCTGCCTCCCTGAGGTCACCAGTGTCTCTGAGAAAGGGCACATATCTGGTACCCTGGGTTTTGTGACTGCTGCCCAGCGGATACCCCTTGATTGCCTGGCTCTAGTGGCCAGCAGGGCTTGTGTTCATAGGTTCAATGGGATGGCAGCAATCAAAGAAACAGTTCTTAACTGGCTATCACCACAGGGCTCACTGCAGAGGGAGCAGATGAATGCCCATCTCCTAGTCTTCCCCTGAAACAGGCATATCTGCATATTTTAAAAACTGCTGCCTGAAGGTCTGGCTTCCAATCAGCCTGAATTTAGGTGCTGACTAAGATCCCCCCTTGGGGACACTGACAGGTCTTGGTACACACTCAACTTCTGGGAGCCACTAAGAATAAAGTAGGCTGCTTGGACAATCATAGGTTCAAAAGACAACCAAGAGTTAGGGCAGGATTGAAAAAGTTCATCACCTGCAAGAGGTTGCTCCTTCAAGACTGAGAGAGGTGTATATTTTATCTAATGCATAGAAACCAACACAGAGAATCAAGGAAAATAAAGAAACAGAGGAATATGTTCCAAATGAAAGAACAAGATAAAACCTCAGAAAAAGACCTTAATGAAATTGAGGGAAGTGATTTACTCTATGAAGAGTTCAAAATAACGATTGTAAAGATGCTCGCTAAACTCAGGAGAACAATGGATGAACCAAGTGAGAATTTCAACAGAGATAGAACATATAAAAAAGTACCAAACAGAAACCACAGACCTGAAGAATACAGGAATTAAACTGAAAAATACAATAGAGGGGCTCAACATCTGACTACGTGAAGCAGAGGAAAGGATCAGTGAACTCAAACAGGGCGGTGGAACTCATCCAATCAGAGCAGCAAAAAGAAAAAATATTTTAAAAAGTGAAGATAGCTTAAAGGGACTTATAGGACACCAACAAGGGTCCCAAAAGGAGAAGAGAGAGAAAGAGGCAGAAGAAAAGTTATTTGAAAAAATGATGGTTGAAAATTTCCCTAACCTGGGGAAGGAAACAGACACCCAGATCCAGGAATCCCAGAGAGTTCCAAATAAGACAAAACCAAAGAGACTCACACCAAGACATATGAAAATTAAAAAGTCAAAGGCTAAAGACAAGAAGAGAATCTTAAAAGCAGCAAGAAAAAAAAAAATCTTGTTACATACAAAGAAGCCCCCATAAGACTATCAACAGGTTTTTCAGCAGAAACTTTTCAGATCAGAACAGTGGCATGATATATTCAAAGTGCTGAAAGAAAAAAAAAAAAACCTGCCAACCAAGAATACTCTATCTGGCAAAGTTGTCTTTCAGAATTTAAGGAGTGATGCAGAGTTTTCTAGACAAGCAAAAACTAAAGGAATTCATCACCGTGAAACCAGCCTTACAAAAAATGTTAAAGGGACTTCTTTAAGCTGAAATGAAATGGTACCATTTAGTAACAGGAAAACATATGAAAGTATAAATCTCATTGGTAACAGTAAATATATGGTAAACTCAGAGTAATGTTGTAAAGACAGTGAAGTAGTCATTTACAAAGCTAGCGTGAAGGTTAAAAAACAGAAGTTGTAAAAGTAACTACAATGATTTGTAATGGACACATAAGAGAAAGAGATGTAAACTGTGACATCAAAAACAAAACATGAGTGACGTCAGCATCGTGCTGGAGTGAGACATTCCCTTTGTCTCTCCCCTTCAGTCTATAACCTGTAAAACATACACAACTCAAAAACGTTGCCTCTGCCCAGTACACCAGGATGCTGGAGAACTCCACACATCTATGCATCTAACGGTGGGTGGACTGGAACACAAAGAGGAGGTGAAACTAGGGGAACCTGCCATCCTGCCTTCCCCCAGCCACAGCAGCTGAGCCTGCAGGCCCAGGGAACCCAGTAGCAGCAGGGGAGGCAGCATATGAGACTCCAGCCTCCCAGTCACAGTGGTGTTCACAGCCCCAGGTAACCTGGCGGCAGTGGCAATGGGGGGCTGTGTCCTGTCCCTTCAGCCACAGAGGCACCCACAACTCCAGCAGCCAGCCCCCCACCCCTTCCCACAGCGGTGGCACCTGGAAACCCAATAACCCCTGACATGGTAGAGGTGCCTGTGACCCCAGTTCTCCACTCACCTCCCCTGAAGTAGCAGAGCCTCCAACTCAGGTCTGGGACATGGCAGAAATGTTCACCATCCCAGTGCCTCAGGAGGTGACATTAGCAGCAGCAAGGCACCAAGACCCTAGAGGCACAAGCAGTGACAAGGAGGGCACTGGGCGAGCGACACCTCTGACAGACAAAGTGCTGACTCTCACATATAACCAGAAGCAGCTCAGGTAAGAAAACGAAAAACTTGTGCTATAGTGCCACCTACCGGAAAACAAAGGAGAGCCCTCTAATTTCTAAACTGTTGAATCATTAAAATCAAGCAAAAAAAAAAAAGTTTTACCGAAAGAAGAAAGGTGTTCATTACTTCAAATGCTCCAGCAGAGGAACAACTCATCAGGCACCGTGAAAACCCACAGTTAACACTGTATTCAAAGAAGAAAATGACAATTCTCTATAAACCAAGCAAAGTCATGGAATACTGTGATCTAACTGATAAAGAATTCAAAACAGCTCTCACGAAGAAATTCAAGAAACTTCAATGAGCTCAAGAACAAATTCAGGAACAGAAGGAATACTTTACTAAAGAGACAAAACCTAAAAAAGAACCAAACAAATTCTGGAGCTGAAGAACTCAATAAACGAGATGAAAAATGCATTAGAAAGCATTGGAAATAGAGCAGACCTTATGGAAGAGAGAATCAGCAAAAGCTTAAAGATACAAATCTAGAAATGATACAGGTAGAAGAAACAAGAGAATTAAGATCTAGAGAAAAATGAGGACATCTCTGAGGAGCATCCAACTCTTTCAGGAAGGGCCACCTTAGGATAATGGGTATCCAAGAAGAAGGGAGGGAGAAGGCTGCAGAGAGTTTATTTAAAGAAATAATAGATGAGCACTTCCCAAACCTGGGGAAGGAACTGGATATACAAGTCACGTAGCTAAGAGAACACCTGATTACCTCAACGCAAAAAAGACCTTCCCTAAGTCACATTATATTAAAACTGTCAAAAGTCAATGAAAAGTAATTTTAAACGCAGCCAAGGAAAACGATGGTCATGCACAAAGGAACCCCCATTAGAATACCAGCAAATTTCTTGGCAGAAACTCTACAGGCCAAGAGGAGAGTGGACATTCTCAAAATACTAAAAGATAAAAACTGTCAGCTGAGAATACTCTATCCAGCAAAGTTATCATTCAGATATGGAGAAGTAAAGGCTTTCCCAGATAAACAAAAGCTGAGGGAGTTCATCAACAATGGACCTGCCTTACAAGAAATGCTGAAAGGAGCTCTTCTGCCAGAAACAAAAAGGCAAAAGTACACAAAACTTTGAGTAGGGTGATAGACAGAATCAGAAAATTGCAACTCTATATCAGAATAGGTTTTAAAATACTTTATTATAGCATAAAGGTTAAAGGGGGGAAAAGCAGTAAAAAATAACTAACTACTTCAATGTGTTAAACTCACAACATAAAGAGGGATAATTTGAGACAACAAAAACATAAAAGGGGAAGAGAAAATGGACGAAACCTGTATGGGCAAGTGAAGATAAGATGCTATCAGCATGAAATCAGACTGTTTTTCCTATGAGACGATGTATACAAACCTTATGGTAACCACAAAACAAATCTAGAGCAGAGACAAGAAACATAAAAAGGATGAAACTGAGAAAAACATAGAAAACCACTAAACCAAAAGAGCAGACAGAAACACACAGACACTTCTCCAAAGACATACAGATGGTCATCAGGTGCATGAAAAGATGTTCAACATCACTAATTACTAGGGAAATGCAAATCAAAACCACAATGAGATATCACCTCACTCCTGTTAGAATGGCTATTATCAAAAAGGCAAGAAATAACAAGTGTTGGCAAGGATATGGATAACAGGGAACCCTCACACACAGTTGGTGGGAATATAAATTGGTGTAGCCACTATGACTAACACTATGGAGAGTCCTCAAAAAATTAAAAGTAGAACTACCTTTTGATCCAGCGATGCCACTTCTGGGTATTTATCCAAAGGAAACAAAAAAACTGACTTGAAAAGATATCTGTCTGTGAACCAATACATGGAAGTAACCTAAATGTTCATCGATGGATGAATGGATAAAGATAACGTGGAACGAACACACACACACCCCACAGGAATGTTATTCAGCCACAGAAAAGGAAATCTTGCCGTTCGTGACAGTGCATGGACCTTGAGGGCATTTTGCTAAGTGAAGTAAGTCAGAGAAAGACAAATACTGTAGGCCCTCACTTACCTATGAAATCTAAAAGCCAAACACACAAAAAAACAAAACAGAGCAAACCTAACTCATGGATACAGGGGATAGATTGGTGGTTGCCAGAGGTGCAGGGGTGGGGGATTGGCAAGATGGGTGATAGTGGTCAAGCTTCCAGTTACAAAATAAGTAAGACCTGGGAATGTAATGTATAGCACAGCGACTATAATTAATACTCTATTGCATATTTGAAAGTTGCTAAGAGATGAAACCTTAAAAATTCTCATCATGAGAAAAAAATTGTAACTGCAGTGATGGATGTTAACTAGACTTACTGTGGTGATTATTTCACACAATATACAAATGTCAAATCATCGTGTTGTCACGTGAAACTAATACATTATATGTCAATAGAGCTCAACAAGAAAAAGAAATTCCACCCTAGATAAGGGCTGCCTGCAACAAAATTGCATGCTTACCTACTTAGCTGGAGCCTCTCCCCTCTGAGTCCTCTCTCCCCATCATCATGCCACTTCATTATAGTCCCTTTGTTGGTCTGGTGATCTTACTGTGTTTTGGACCACAGCCCCTTCGCTTCAGGTATAATGAACTTTTTTTTTCTCATTAGCTTTCTTTCTCTAATAAATGATCAGTCCATTAAGTTAGTTTAATTTTGAAAAACTACCTGTTTTATATAGCCCAATTCATTTTTCAAATATAAGAGGGAGAGAAACGACCTCATTCTGAGATCTGGAAATCTCACACTCTCAACGCTCTTCCCTGATTCTTCCTGCTATGTAGTAATCCATGTTTCATGTCTTAGTATAAAGCAAAACAACGACCTGAGTTTTCCTCTCTTTCTATACCATACTTATTCTCAGAAGCCAGTTAGGAAATTTATTAGATACTTTCATTCAAAGGATTTCCTAGTTGTGCTATACTATTCACAGAAAGAACCAACTGGGATGCATGAGATCGGCAAAAAACATCACCAAGAAGCATGGGAAACTGTAAGTAAGAAAAGGAGGGACTTCCCTGGTGGCACAGTGGTTAAGAATCCACCTGCCAATGCCGGGGACACGGGTTCGAGCCCTGGTCCGGGAAGATCCCACATGCCGCGGAGTAACTAAGCCCAATCACCACAACTACTGAGCCTGCACTCTAGAGCCCACGAGCCACAGCTACTGAGCCCGCATGCCACAACTACTGAAGCCTGCGCACTTGGAGCCCGTGCTCCGCGACAGAGAAGCCACCGCAATGAGAAGCCCGCGCACTGCAGTGAAGAGTAGCCCTCGCTCGCCACAGCCCGGGAGCAGCAATGAAGACCCAACGCAAACAAAAATAAATAAATAAAATTAATTAATTAAAAAGAAAAGGAAATGAAAATCATTGTTGCCCACATGATACTAGGAGAAAGATAATTCTTCTAATACACTCTATCAAAGATATCTTTTAGTGCAAGGACTGTTGGATTAAATGGGAAGTGATGATAGTTGATTAAGATTTTTGTTGTTGTTAAGATTTTTGAAACAAAGTTCAGTGTTCTGGGAGAAATAAATTGGTATCAAAGAAACATCAAAAACCACAGAAGTGGGAAAGGTATAAAGCAAGCAAGTACTTTTCCTTCTATTTAATATTTGCAGGATATAAATATCTATTCTTTCATAGACTAACTATTGAGGGCACTGGGCTCTGCTATGGGGTTACCTAGATGAATGAAACTTGGACTGTGCCCTCCAAGTTCTCACATCCTAGGAGGGGAAGTAAGAAAAGCACAAAATAGCATTCTAAAGGAGAATGCCACCATATAAAAGAGAAATAGAGGTGAAGTGCTAAAGCTTTTTCAGAGAAGGGAAAATGGGAGTGGAGGGTTTGAGAGATATAGGAAAAGGTTTCATGGATGACATGGCACCTGAGTTAAGATTTGGAGGTGAGGCCAAATATGGACAGGAGGAGACATGGAATGACCCTTTTAGGAGAAAGTAAATGCCTGACAAAGGCAGATGGCAGGAAATCATGGGCCTGTGATGGGACACCGTGGCTGGTCCATGGAAGAGAATAGTGGCAAATGGGGTTGGAAAGGCAAGCAGGCCTCAATCGTGGAGGGGCTGGAATGCCAGGCTAATGCCTGATTAATTATAAACAGGGAATGATATGTTTGATCTTGGAATTTGTAGATTAGTAAGCAGCTTCATAAAAAAATGTGGCAACAAAGGAGACAGGCATTGGAAGGTCTCTCCAGGAGGCCACCGAACTTGTCCATGCTGTTAGATATACGCATGTGGGCAAACACACAGATTACGTGATTCAAAATTTTGGTTAAAATTTACGGGGAATTTACAGATGAGAAAGAACAGAGTGGTATACTTTGAAAATCTGAAAAGAACAATTTCAACAGGCACTTATGCTTTGAAGAGAATAAAGAAAGGAAAGACACTGAGAGAAGTTATAATACCCTAGTTTTGCATGTCTAGTATTCAGGTAGAAATCAGATCAACGAAATAGCCAAACCATAGTACGTTTGGAGAGGTAAGAATTGATAACATGTAATTTGATGATGTCCTACACTGAATCATTGACCTGTGCCGTAGGCGGGGAAGGAATTATTACCTCCACTGAAGAGATGAGAAAACAAAAGCTCAGAAAACTTATGTGACTTGGCTAAAATCACAGGCTATGTAATAGTAGGGCTATGAATCCAACCCAATTTTTCTCACTTTAGTATTCTTGTCATTATTCTAATTTGCCTTTTCTTTTTAATTTTTTAAAATAAATTTATTTATTTTATTTTTGGCTGCATTGAGTCTTCTGTGCTGCACACGGACTTTCTCTAGTTGTGGTGAGCAGGGGCTACTCTTCGTTGTGCACAGGCTTCTCATTGAGGTGGCTCCTCTTGTTGCAGAGCATGGGCTCTAGGTGCACGGGCTTCAGTAGTTGTGGCTCGCAGGCTCAGTAGTTGTGGCTCGCGGGCTCTAGAGCGCAGGCTTAGTAGTTATGGCGCACGGGCTTAGCTGCTCCGCAGCATGTGGGATCTTCCCGAACCAGGGCTTGAACGTGTGTCCCCTGCATTGGTAGGCAGATTCTTAACCACTGCACCACCAGGGAAGCCCCGCCTTATTTTTCAAAATCCAAAATTTGCACATATTGACTATGAAACCCATTCTGTAACTATGCACCTGCTATTTTATTTTTGGATTAAAAAAGAAATCCCATTTTCTTCCTTTTACTAAAGCACATCTTTTTATCTTCATGCAAATGTAGACTAACTTTTATTTCCATGTGATGGCCAAAGTTTAAAATTTACAATGTATCTTAAGCTCAATTTTTAAGCTCAGGAAGGGTGAGCTGTGACAGGGCGAGAGAGAGGCATGGACATATATACACTAAGAAACGTAAGGTAGATAGCTAGTGGGAAGCAGCCGCATGGCACAGGGATATCGGCTTGGTGCTTTGTGACCGCATGGAGGGGTGGGATAGGGAGGGTGGGAGGGAGGGAGACGCAAGAGGGAAGAGATATGGGAACATATGTATATGTATAACTGATTCACTTTGTTATAAAGCAGAAACTAACACACCATTGTAAAGCAATTATACCCCAATAAAGATGTTAAAATAAATAAATAAATAAATAAAATGCATATAAATTCTGCTATGAAAGCCAAAAAAAAATTTTTTTAAGCTCACTTCAATAACTGAATTGAAGGCTTATTTTAAAAGTGCTCATAAGAATTTGAGAAAATGGAATCTTGAATATTCCTCAGGGAGATTCCTTTGGGATATGTTAATGTTGATTGTGAATTTGATTAGGCTCATCTACTACCAGTGCTAATTAAAGATATTCCTTCACCATTAATGCTCTTCTAAAAGAAATGTCACCACTTGGCATGTAACTTCCTAAATACAAAATCAAATTGGTTTTCAGAAAATTCTGCCTCTATATAGGACTCCTCAGTGTCACCTTCACCTTTAGCCCCACTTTATCCTTCCTAAGTCTTGTCTCGAGTGGAGTTAGATAGGATGGAAAACCTGAAATGACCAACTTACTAGTTCATCTAAAATCTGAATCAAACCCCTAATATCCCTTCTTATAGTTTCAAATCTAGCTTTTAGACTTCATACCTAAAGAAATAAGAATTAATTTGACTATCTCTTCTGCATTAAACACAGTTCATTTCTAAAATTTTATTTAAAGAATACAATTTTTCTTTTATTCCCCAGTTGTTAAAAAAATGTTTTAAAACCAACATGCTTCATTTTGTGACATTAAAAATAAAACTAACAATAAAATGTCTTTCTTTTATATATATGCATAGATGTTTTCAATTTTCATGTTAATTTTTGCCTCTCAGCTACTTGCCTTTCTTCATATGAATAATTTTAAGTCTTAACTTTCAATTTAAAGACTGATCCTCCAAAAGGTATTGTACTACATTTTAAAAACGTAAAATTTGATCATCACCTACCCAGTTTGAGTATATCAAGTTGTACAAATTATATATCTTAGATTTAAGTATGTTTAATAATCATTTTTTAAAAATCAACACACATTAAAATCCCTTGAAACATTAAACATGTCAGAATAGCAATTCAAAACTCTCTTCAGATTTTTTCATACTGTACACTATTCTTTTGTAGATTTTTTCAAACACTTAAAAGACTAATTTGAAAAGACTGATTTGGTTTCTAAACAAAGATTTTAAAGTAATGATGGTAACTTTAAATACATTTCCACAATTTGCTTTCCTTAATTCTAGTTTTTAGCAAAAATCATTTTTTAATGTACTTCCCAAGTTACTATCTAGAGCTAACATAATCTGTGGTTCCATAGTTACTGGTTAAAGTAGTCTGGGTTTTAAAAAATATTTCATATAGCTAGTGCTTGTCACAAGATTCTGATCTATCACAGACCACACAAAACTCTTTCTGGCAAGTCTCTCTGCATTATTTGCCCACTAGGTGGCAGCATCAGGCGCTGTATGAAAGCACAAAGCATTGCCGGGCCTTTCTGTTCATTTTTTTTGTTTCCTCTTCCCTCATCATACCATCTCATCATACATTTTGTGGTTGATTCCCTGGAACAAGTAGTCAGCTTCCCGGCAGGAAAGATCCCTGTAACCAAGGGCAACAGAAGAGTACAACACGCAAGTAGACAGTGCCATCCCTAATGCAGGGCATGCCAGCTACCCATTAACGGCAAGTGTCAAATGAAAACCCAAAACCACGACTTAAAAAGATATGAAATAGCTAAAATAGTTCTCACATTATTCTTTATGTTATTAGAACTAATGTCTCTGTCAAACAGAAGTTACTTAAGAGAAATTTTATCTATTTTACCTACATTATTAATAGGGAGGAATGTCTTGTTTTTCGTAGATTGTAGTAAGATGTTAGATTTAGGTGTTTAAAAAATATTTAATTGGCTCAAAGGCTTCTCCCTTAAGGTGGGCTTCTTCCAACCGTATGGCCTATTTAGATGCACCTATTTATCTCCACCTCAGAACCTGACTTTTCAAACTCCACTTGTACTTTCAAACTAACAGGATTATATATGCTGTTATCACTGTGAAGACTGCACAGCAAAATTTTAAACAGCTGCATCTATTTCTGATTTAACTTTTCTCAACAACAGTTCAAACATTTGAGAGACGCAGTTGTTGAGAAAATAAATAACTGCAGCTCAATGGCAATTCTCACTAATTATTATAATCAACCAGGGAAACGGGAGGAGTAGCCCATTTGAAACTGGCTCCTAACTAGAACCAGATCTGGGAACTTCCCTGGCAGTTCAGTGGTTAGGGCTCTGTGCTTCCACTGCAGGGGGCATGAGTTCCATCCCTGGTCAGGACACTAAGATCCCACAGCTGTGCAGTGCAGCTAATAAAAAAAAATTTTTTTTAAAGAACTAGATCTGGAATCATTGATTTAACTCGCTTGTATATCATTAGATAATTTTAAGATCTCTAAATCGACGACTGGAAATGCTATCCTCTATTTAGTACAGTTAAGGCTTATGTTTTAAAATTAGAGTTCAATATTTGTTGATGTTCACAGGGTTGTGCAACCATCACCACGATCTAATTCCAGAGTATTTTTTATCACTCCAGAAGACACCCCCCAACTCCCACCTCTCCTGGCCCCCACGGTAACCAGTATCTGTTTACTTTCTCTAAGGATTTGCCTATTCTGGAGATTTCATAGAAATGGCATCATATGTGGCCTTCTGTATCTGGCTCATTTCATGCAGCGTAATGCTTTCAAGGCTCATCCATGTTGTGACAAAGATAAGTACTCCATTCCTTTATGGATGAGTAATACTCCATTGTACGGACTTACCACACTTTGTTTATTCATTCACCAACTGACGGACATTTGGGTTGTTTCTCTTTTTGGCTGTTATAAATACGCTGTTATGAAGATTCATGTACAGTACTGGTTTATATGTAGACATATGTGTCCGTTCTCTAAGGTTCATGCCCTAGGTCATATGGTAACTCTGTGCTTAACATTTTGAGGAACTGCCAAAGTGTTTTCCAAAGCAGCTGCACCGTTTCACACTCCCCTCACCCCTAGCAGTGTAGGAGGGTACTAATTTCTCTCCATCCTCCTCAACACTTATGTTATGGTTCACTTTTCTTCATTCTTTCTATTCTTCAGACTGGATAATCTCGATTGACCTATCGTCCAAATCTGTTGGTTATTTCTTCTGCCTATTCAAATCTGCTACTCTGCCCTAGTGAATTTTTCATTTCAATTATTACACTTTTCAAATCCAGAATTTCTATTTGGTCCTTTTTTATAAGTCCTGTTGCCATATTGATATTTTCTATTTGGTGAGACACTGTTCTCACACTTTCTTTTAGTTCTTTAGATGTGGTTTTCTTCCATTCTTTGAACATATTTACAATAGGTGATTTAAACCTTTGTCTAATAAGTCCAATGTTTGGGCTTCCTTAGAAACAGTTTCTACTGGTTGTTTTTCCCACTGTTTATTTCTTTGCATGTCTCATGATTTTTTGTTGAAAAATGATATAATGTGGCAACTCTGGAAATCCGTTTGTACTCCCCCTTCAAAATTTGTTATTGCTGGTTGTTTAGTGACTTTTCTGAAGTAATTATGTAAAGGGTGTATCCTTTGTTGTGAGTGGTAACTGAAGACTACTCCATTAGCTCAGTGGTCACCTAATGATTCACTTAACACCTGGAACCAATAAGTCTCCGAGACTTTGCCATGTGTGTGTTGGGCCAAGCCTTCAACACCACTCAGCCAAGCAGCTGACAACTCTGCCTTAGCCTTCACTTCTGCAAGTGACAGCTTCGGGCCTTTTTGGGTTCTTCCCAAGCACGTGCACAGTCATACATGTGTGCATGGCCTGGTAAGATTCCCAGGACATGTCAGAGATTTTCAAAGGCCCTGGGGATATCTAATACCCCAACGTTTCCTTTAACGCTTTTGGGTTAGCCTATTTTTTTTTTGCCCCAAATATCATCTAGCACCTCAGGCAGCCATAAAGTTAAAAAATTTCCTCTAAATGTTTTCAACAAACTCCCCTGAGGTCAAGCTCTGAGTCAGGTCAAATGAAAATAGCCTTGCAAGTGGGGTCCTTCCTGGGAACCAGCAGAGCGGTCAAATAATAGTTCTCTGGGAAAGAGGCTTTGTGGAGCTCCAACCCTTTCTTGCCCACTCTGGTGGATACCAGCTTCCTGGTTTTTTACTATGATTATGGGCTGTTGGAAAGAGACAGGAAAACAGGAATTGGATTGGCTAAAAGACCATAAAGCTAGCTGTGTTTACCAATATTCAGACATTTTTCTTGACTAAATACTCCCCTGGTTGCTTCATGCCTTTAGCTAATATCCAGAGTTCCGTAAAAGTTTATTCTGATCATTCCTGCCTGCATTATTGATGCCTTTATGGAGGAGACACTGTTTGAAGGTTCTTATTATGCCATTTTGGTTGATGTTATCTATGGCTTGGATTTTCCATGCAGGCCTCTGATACATTGCAAATTAAATTTAGAGTGTGAGGCAAGAGTCAGGGTTTATGTTTTCCAATACGGATAATCAGTTGTTCCAACAATGTCTGTATTTTTTACCTATTGGACTGTTTTAAAATTTGTGTCCAAAATCAATTTACCATTTAAGTATGGGTCTATTTTATTCTACTGATCCATTTGTCTATCATTATGCCAACACCACACTGTCTTGATTACTATGACTTTATAATAAATCTTGAAGTCATGCAGAAGTCCTCCAGTTTTGTTCTTCTGTGTAAAGATTGTTTTGGGTAGAGTAATTCCGCTGCATTTCAATATAAATTTTAAAAATCAGCTTTTCAATTTCTATTTTAGAAAAAGGCTGCTGAGAAATTGGTTGAGATTGCACTGAATCTATAGATCAATTTGAGGAGAAGAGCTGACATCATACCAATACTAAGTCTTCCAATTCATGAGCATGGTATAGCACTCCATTCATAGGCATCTTCTTTAATTTCTCTCAGCATTGTTTTATAGTTATCATTGTAGAGTTTTTACACATCTTCTCTTAATTTATTACTATGTATTTCACGTTTGGTGCTACTATAAATGGAAATTTTTTTTCAACTTTATTTTCCAACTGTTGCTGCTAGTACGTAGAAATACAATTCATTTTTGTATATTGCCCTTCTATCTTGTGACCTTGCAAAGTTTACTTATTTAGTGGTTGCTTTTTAGATTCTTAAGGATTTTTCATGTAAACAGGCATGTCATATGCAAAGAGAGACACTTTTACTTTTACTTTCCTATTTCATACCTTTTTTTAAACCTTGTTTCATTGACTAAAACCTCCAAGTATATGTTGTTGAATAGAAGTGGTAGAAGTGTACATTCTTGCCTGTTCTGACAATCTCTTTGTTTTAATTGGAGGATGTAGTCAATTTTCACTTAACTATCATTATCATTCAATCAAGGTTTACTACTTATCTATTTGCTTTCTATTCATCCTAATTAGTGTTTTTCCTTTCCTGACATTTTTTTTTTTGGTTTAATCAAATGTTCTTAGAATTCCATTGTAATTAAACTGTTGACATTTTAGCTATAATTTCTGAATTCTTTAATGGTTGCTCTATGGATTACAATATACATTCCATAACTTATCACAGTCTACTCAAGAGTTAATATTTTTCTACTTCAGGTAAAATGTAATTACCCCACAAACAATTTCATTCACCTCATACTGTCCTTTGTACTATTGTTGTCAAATGTGTTATATCTACACACATTACAAGCCGCACCATGCAATGTTACAATTTTGTTTTTAATTAACTTTAATAAATCAATTAAGAAGAGAGAAAATATATAGTCTTTTTAATTTACCCACATAGTTACCAGTTGTTTAATCACAATTATACTCAGTGAGGGGCAACCTAGTGGGTGGAGGACAAGGATGCTGCTAAACATCCTACAAGGTAGAGTACAGCCCCACTGAAACCAGGAATTATCCAGCCCAGAATGTCAACAGTGCCAAAGTTGAGAAACTGGCTTGAGATAAGAGGCATTATTTTTATCTGATGGCTTTCAAGATAATTTCTCTATAACTTTGGTTTTCAGCATATTAACTGGTGTGCCAACATATTTTGTTTTTTACTTATCCTGCTTTGCAGGGGAGTTCTCTGACTCTGTTAAATCTGTAAGGTTTTTAAAGCAAACATGGGGAATGCTTTATCATTATTTTTTCAAATATTTTATGCCCAATTATCTTTCTCCTCTCTTTCTGGGACTCAATTACACTTATTTTAGACTGCTTTATATTGTCCCGTAGGTCCCTGAGGATCTGTTTATTGGTTTTCAACCTCTTTCTCTCTGTTCTTCAGACTGAATTATTTCTTTTGACTTGTCTTTACATTAATTGAACCTTTTTTCCTGCTTTCTCCAAACTTCTACTAAGCCCATCCAGTGTATTTTGTTTGGTGGATACTGTACTTTTCAGTTCTAGAGCTTTTTTTTTAAGTTTGTATTTCTTCCTGAAATTTCCCATCTGTTCATTTTTACTTTATTTCCTCTAAGTCCTGTTTATAATAGTTGTTTTAAGTCTTTGTCTGCTAATACCAACATCGGGTTCATCTTGGGGTCAGTTTCTATTAATTGCTTATCCCCTTAATTGTGGGTCACATTTTCTTGTTTTTTCAACTTTCTAATTATTTTTGTTTACTGAACATTGTGGATGATATATTCATAGATGCTACGGATTGTATAACCTTCCTCTGAAGGTTGTTGATCTTTGCTGAGAAGGAGTCAACTTTTATGAACTCAAACTCCAAACTACCTCCTCTGTGCTGGAAAGGAACTGAATCTCTTCATGGTTCTTTAGCCTTCCATCTGTTGTTTGCCACCAGGTCCCCTGGAGTCCCCTCACACAAAGTTCAAAAGTCAGTCAAGTGTATTTGGGCTGAGTTTACACAAAGATTTTTCTGAGATTTCCCCCTTATTTTCCAGCCTTGCTAACAGTCCTGAACTCTGTCCTCTGATTCCAACAGCTGGTAAGACTGCATCTTTCTGCATAGGCTGGCAGTGGGGTGGGATTGTGTTAGGCAAAAAGCCACAGAAACATAAATCTCATCCAATGCAGTTTCCCTCTTTTAAGGACTGGCTCCCCTTCAGTTTCTGCCTGCTTTTGGTCATTCTTCAGGGTCTTCAAATGTTTTTGTTTCATATTTGATACAATTTTAATAACCGTTATCTGCAGGAGGGATAATCTGATACAAGTAGCTTCACCAATACTAGAATGCCAATTAGGATTTTTTTTTTTGCCCTACGCGGGCCTCTCACTGCTGTGGCCTCTCCCGTTGCAGAGCACAGGCTCCAGACGCACGAGCTCAGCGGCCATGGCTCGTGGACCCAGCTGCTCCGCAGCATGTGGGATCCCCTCAGACCGGGGCACGAACCTGTGTCCCCTGCATCGGCAGGTGGACTCTCAACCACTGCGCCACCAGGGAATCCCGCCAATTAGGATTTTTAAATGTGATAGTTTTATTAGAAATAAAGAGTATTATATCATCTATATTTTGACATAGCCATCTCTCCTAATCCTCATGCACAGTTGCTAGTACAAAGCAAACAACCAAACAGTTTCTATAAGACACTACTTTCATGCCTGAAGAAATTTCTCCATGGTATAATGAAAAGAATGTGGATTTTGGAATCAGCGAAATCCTTTACTAACTGCATAAAATTGAAAGTTTATTTACCCCTTATGCTTTTCCACTTGTATTATGGAAGTGGTCATTTAGATATCACAAGATTGCTAAAAAGATCAAATGTTTATATTATAAAGCATATAGTACATGTTGAAAACAAACCTTGGTTTCTTTTCCTTGGACCTTTTCCTGCATTCTAACAGTGGAAACATAAGGAATTCCTAAAGTATGACCAACTTTTACTAGTTATTCAATTGGTAACATTTAATTAAGTTTAGGTTATAAGGATGAAAGAACGTAAGGAGAGAAAACAACATGAACAAGCATGAGGAAACAGCAGGGAATGTCCAAGGAGACACTGAATCAAGGGAGGATGCACACCTGCACAATTTCTCTGGTTAAGCAAGTGAAGAGGCAGGAGGAAGGCTGGCAATGCAAAGGCATCTTTATCACAGAATTTCTCCATGAGTAAATGGGAAAGGTCTTTCTATGGATATAAGTATATAATAAAACACAGTAACCTAACAAGCAAAACGGCTAGTGAGAAAAGCAACACAAATTTCAAAAATGAAAAAGTATAAAAATAACTTTTAAAGCTTAAATCACACATTTAAGTATTTTAAAAAATTTATTGTGCTTCCTCTTGTTTATGAAAGTAAATTTTGTCCCTTGTAAAAAAAAAACCCAAAAAAGTAGAATTGCACATGACTATATTTTATAAATTTTTGAGATTAAAAATAGATTATGAAAATTTACCATGTGTTTACACATTGTTTTACATGATTTTTAATATCTGCATTATATTTCCTGATAAAAATATGACATAATTTGTTTATTCAGTCTTATAGATTGTTGGAAATTTAGGTTGTTTCTAATTTTCACAACTATAAATTATTCATAAATGATTTTACACATCTCTGATAACTTCTTTGCCTTTTGTCACCTGTAAATATAATCAGCATATAATTAATGTTCTCATCTAAGTCATTACTTAAAATGTTAACAAATAAGGGAACAATGATGGAGTTTTATGAAACACAGAAGAGAATGCCTTCCAAATTGCATCAATTCATGATTACTGTTCCTTAAATATAGGTATGTTGCTATCTAATTGCATCATCTCCCAATTCATATTTCTCCATCTTTTCCACAGGTATGTAAGAGACTTCATTATATCCAGCTT
The DNA here is from genome assembly GCF_003031525.2 of Neophocaena asiaeorientalis asiaeorientalis. Taxonomy (NCBI): domain Eukaryota; kingdom Metazoa; phylum Chordata; class Mammalia; order Artiodactyla; family Phocoenidae; genus Neophocaena; species Neophocaena asiaeorientalis. The sequence continues at coordinate 826,847 of NW_020175190.1, forward strand.
TACCATTTCTACAGAATCCATTTGACCTGGGTTTCTAGTATCCCATCATAAAAGCATAATCAGGCATCAATTGTTCTAAGTGAATTTGCATAGGTTTTCTTTTCTAAGTTTATTAGAGACAGGTGAAGCCAACACAGCTGCTCTAAGAAGAGCAAAGTGGAGGTATTGCTCCCCCAGACAGGAAAGAGCTGAGAAGGTGACTGCTCTGAGAAATAAGAATCAGAATTGTTAATTATAAGACTCTCATGATTACATAATCATATACTACTAACATGATATACACTCTTAGCTTAAGCCACTAAGAATAAGCTGAAGGAGAAAAGGCCAAAGCGAAATGGACATATTTAAGTAATGACAAAGTGTGCCTTTTGAATGTAATACTTTTTTTTTTTTTTTTGCGGTACGCGGGCCTCTCACTGTTGTGGCCTCTCCTGTTGCGGAGCACAGGCTCTGGACGCGCAGGCTCAGCGGCCATGGCTCACGGGCCCAGCCGCTCCGTGGCATGTGGGATCCTCCCGGACCGGGGCACGAACCCGTGTCCCCTGCATCGCCAGGCGGACTCTCAACCACTGCACCACCAGGGAAGCCCTGAATGTAATACTTTTAATGTTATTGATTGACTGATTGTTTTAAGAGTTAGCATAATAGTGCTAGTTATGATCATGTCTCTACATACACAAGCGGTGGGGAAGAACAGAGGCATTTCCTTGGGCTTCTTAGTCAAGTCTACACTGGTGTAAACCAGATGTCAGCAGAATTTTTCTGTAAAGAGCCAGAGAGTAAACATCTGATCCTGTGGGCCACACAGTACCTGTTGTAACTACTCAACTCTGCCGTTGTAGCACAACGCACCATAGACAACATGCAAATAAATGGATGTGGCTGTATCCCAGTAAAACTTTATTTACAAAACAGGTTGTGGGCTGGATTTGCTCTGTCATTTGCTCACCACTGGTGTAAACAATGCAATGTAAACATCTAGGCAAAATCATACTTAGCAATCTTCTGAACATGTCCTAAAATTCCAAATGGCAAGCAAGAAATATTGTATAGATCAGTGCAATTTTAATTCCTTATGATATTACAAGGATCACATTTTCATATCCAGTGAACTCAGTGTATAGTTGAAGCAATTTTTCTATATATCATCCAAACCTGAGATTCATGTACCTGTGCATAATCACCAAAAGGTTGAGAGTAAGCAATGCACTTCTCCAACGTGTGTTGCGACTCATTTCCCTGAGAGATTGCATCCAGAATGTTGCTTGCAATTCCAGTCTTCTGTAGAGTGATTTTACTTGCAGGGGCTTAAGGCAAAATCAATACATATATTTCAGTTGGCTGGTTTTATCATAAATTACAGAGTACAAAACCCGTTAATTCAGCATATTCTCAAATAGAACACAAATTTTAGTTTGCCAGTAAATATCTACATTTATTATTCCTGAGGGAAAAATATATAGTATGTGATATTGTCTCACTTGTTTAAAACAATGAAAATGGAAGCCTGCCCTATGGGTAAATGATCTTGATGGAAACATTTAAAAAGCATATGTCTAATCTCTGAAATAAGGCATACGAAATGTAAATTAACCGTTCTTATTTATGCAATAGTTGTAACCATCAGTTTTTAGATCAGATAAAAATACAGTAGGCATACCAGAAGCACATTAAACTTTTTTCTGGCTTTAAAAATGTTTTTAATGTTTAATTACAAATTAATTAATTAATTACAAATTAATGTTTTGGTTCAAGAGGATACTTCATAAAATACAAAGGATATATACTAAAAACAAAATTTATCTTTCACCTCTTTTCATTCAGTTCTATTCTTTTTCCCAGATGTAACAGTTTAGAATTAATTTTCTCAGATTTACTTTATGCATTTACACATTCAAATACACGCATATAAGAATACATAGCTTTAAATAAACATAAATGGAATCATTCTATGCACACATTTGCTTCTTCCACTTAACCATTTGCTTTAGAGATCATTTCATATTAGTACACATAGCACTCCCCTCAATTATATATTCCATTTTATGACAAACTATTTAACCATTCCCCTATTGATGACCATTAAGGCACTTTCCAATGTTTCACTATTGAAAACCAATGTTATAGTGAATATCTTAGTGCCTAGAGCACACCACATTTGTGATTTTCTCTTAAAACTATATTTGAATTAATAGTTTTAATTTACTAATTGAAGGCTTGAGGAGGGCCTCTAAAAGAGTAAATGAGAATTCCACTTCTGCCAATTATTAGTAACTAACATATTAGGGGGGGATTTGGCAAATACTCCGGCTATATTAGATTCCATAGAGGTTTAAACTTCATATTTTAGAAATATGATTCTATATATATTGTAAAGAATTATAGTATTGTCAAATAATTCCTTAATCCAATTATTTTCAATCATGATTCCATAAAATTCAATAAATTGATTATATGCTTAATAACATATTATAAAAGATGTTTTCCTTAAATAAAATAGAATGCATTTTAAAAGCTTTAATTTAGTTATTCTTTCAATCTATGGACTAGGGTCATAACACGGGGTTTAACTGGTTAATACGCATTATTTGCTTCCATTAAGTTAAAAATTAAAGTAAAACTCATTATGAAAAGTTTTCAATAAAACTCCAAAATACTGGGCTTCCCTGGTGGCGCAGTGGTTAAGAATCCGCCTGCCAATGCAGGGGACACAGGTTCAAGCCCTGGTCCGGAAAGATCCCACATGCTGCAGAGCAACTAAGCCCATGCGCCACAACTACTGACTCTAGAGCACACAAGCCACAGCTATTGAGCTAGCGAGCTACCTACAACTATGGAAGCCCACGCGCCTGGAGCCCGTGCTCCGCAACAAGAGAAGCCACCGCAATGAGAAGCCCGCGCACCACAGCGAAGAGTAGCCCCCGCTTGCCGCACCTAGAGAAAGCCCCCCGCGCAGCAACGGAAGACCCGATGCAGCCAAAAATAAATAAAATAAATTAATTAAAAAACAATAATAATAATTTTAAAAACTCCAAAATACTAATACTGAGCTCTTACTTACATGATAAGCACACACTGGGCAACACACTTGCTAAGTTCAAGTATGGATTTTTACTGAGCCGAATTTCTTTCGGTGGTTCTCCCAAGAGTGAAGTCTGATTCTTAGAGGCAGCCTATTTATCAAAAACAAGAGAGTGGGTGCTTAATAAGAGGTACAAGAAAATAAAAATGCAGGAAGAGTAGAGAAATACTTGTTCTTCAATAAATCTGGTCTAGTATGATAAAAATTTGTGAAACCTGATGTTTGAAGCTATAAATTTGTGAAATATTTCTGGATACTGATTAAATGGTCACATTTCACCTACTATTTTTCCAATTAGTTTTAAAAAGCTTTTCTAGGACCACAGAACTTTAGAACTGAAAGAGAACTAAAGGCCATCTTGTACAACCTTCTCATTTGAACCAGGAGAGAATTCATGTTCACGAGAAGAAACAAATCCCATACCTTATCTTCAGAAATACTATCATCAACGTTTACTTATTAAGATATTTACTTAATATTTGGCCACAGCCATATGACAAAGGCAAAGTTTATTTATCTCTGGTATTAAAAATAATACCAAATAAAATAAATGGATTTAATAAAATCCAATTCAACATTTAGATGATAACCCTAGAAATTCATATTTATTGAAAATATATGATATCAGTACATATATATACTTAAACTTATTTATTTTTTGCTGCATTGGGTCTTCGTTGCTGCACGCAGGCTTTCTCTAGTTGTGGCATGTGGGATCTTCCCGGACCAGGGCTCAAACCCATGTCTCCTGCACTGGCAGGCGGATTCCTTAAGAATCTACCAGGGAAGTCCTGATATCAGTATATTTTTATATAACTAGGTGTAAGGGTTCTAGTATTTCTTTAACAGAAAAATGAGACGAAATCATGGGCTGATTCTTCAGTATATTTCATATTATTCTGCCAGAATTTTTACTTTTCACTCTAGGATGGTAAAGATTTTAAAATAAGACACAATTCAGGTTGGTTAATGCTAGTAGCTATGTTTTCTTTTAAATTAATTTTTATTTTGTTCCCTGAAAAGAATGAAGAAAGCATAATCTCAAGAGCTTCTTTCTATATTTGAGAGCCAAAGCTCCTTACATTTGTTCCTTATCTGGCCAATATTATTGTATTTAGACAGAGGAAGCTGTTTCGTACATCTTCATAAGCCACCCCAAAAGTCCACATTTGCTTGTGATACGTAAATCACAGATGAAGATGTATTCATTCATTCATATGTGTATACTGAATACTTACTATGCTCTAGCCATTGTGGTAAGCATTGGTAATCTAAAATGGGTAAGACAGGGGTACTATCCTTAAGAAATTCAGTCTAGTAGATAAGATAGTTCAAGAGAAGTCTAAGATGGAACCATAAGGTTACAAATGGGAGCTGAAACCGTAAGATATATGCCAAAGGAAAGCATATAGCATGAGAAGCGACAGAATCCTAGAGAAAATCCAGTGATTGAGTAAAGGAAAGGTAGCCAGCAAAGAAGTTTCTGATTTTGTTTCTAAAGTACTCAAACTGCTAAAGTAATCAGATTATATCCATAGCAGGGATTCTCAGCTCTAGCTATGCATGAGAATCACTTTAAAAACTCAAAAATTAAATAAATAAATAAATACAGAGTCTCTCAACAAAGAAAAGTCATGGACCAAATGGCTTCACTGGAGAATTCTACCAAGTTCTACAAGGACTTAACATCAACCCTTCTCAAACCCTTCCACAAAATTGAAGACAGAACGCCTCCTAACTCATTCTATGAGACCAGTATTACACTGGTACCAAAGCCAGAAAGACACTACAAGAAAACTACAAAACAATATCCCTTATAAATATTGATGCAAAAATCATCAACAAAATACTAGCAAACCAAACTTGGCACATTATTAAAAGGAGTATACACCATAACCAAGTGGGATTTCTTCCTAGAATGCAAGAATGATTCAACATACAAAAATCATTCAATGTAATATACCCCACTAACAGACTGAAGGAAGAAATGCATGATCTTCTCAATTAATGCAAAAAAAGCATTTGACAAAATTCAACACACTTTCATGATTAAAATTAAACACTTTCAACAAACAACTAATAGAAGGAAACTACCCTAACATAACAAAAAGCCAACATTATACTCCATGGTGATCTTGTTCTAAGATCAAGAAAAAGCAAATATACCTGCTTTCACAACGTCTGTTCGATATAGTATTGGAAGTTCTAGCCAGAGCAATTAGGCAGGAAAAATAAAAATAAAAAGCTTTCAAACTGAAAAGGAGGAAGTAAAATTAATTCTCTTTGCAGGTGACATGAAAATCCTAAAGATTACAAACACACACACGCACAAAATGTTAGAACTAATAAAAGAATTTAGCAAAGTCGCAGGACATAAAATCAACATGCAAAAATCAGTTGTGTTTCTATACACTAATAATGAACAATCCAAAAGGAAAATTTTTTTAAATTTCCACTTACAATAGCATCAAAAAGATTAAAGTAATTAGGAATTAACTGAACCAAGGAGGAGAAATACTTGTACACTTAAACCTACAAAACATTGCTGAAAGAAACTAAAGACATAAATAAATGAAAAGACATCCCATGTTCATGTATTGGAAGATTTAATATTGTTAAATGTCAATACTAACCAAAGATCTACAAATTCAATATAATCTCTATCAAAATTCTAACTTTTTTGGGCAGAAATAGAAAACTCCATCCTAAAATTGATATGAAATATCAAGGAACCCCAAACAGTCAAAACAATATTGAAAAAGATGAACAATAATGGAAGGCTCATACTTTCTAATTTTCAAGCTTACTACACAGCTACAGTAGTCTCAACAGTATGGTACTGGCATAAAGACAAACATAAAGACCAACAGAATAGGATAGAGAGCCCAGAAACAAATTACTGCATATACAGTTAAATAATTTTCAATAAGTGTCAAAACTGTACAATGGGGATAGGCAGTCTTTTCAACAAAAAATGATGGGAATTCTGGATATCCACATAAAAGAATGAAGTGGATCCTTACCTAATACCACATACAAAAATGAACTCAAAATGGATCAAAGTCTTAGTTGTAAGAGCTAAAACTATAAAAGTCTTAAAAGAAAAGCTTAGTGAAAAGATTCATAACACTGGATTTGTTGATCATTTCTTGGAGATGACATCAAAAACAGAAGCTAAAAAAAAAAAGAAGATCATATGTAGGGCCACAAAACAAGTCTTAACAAATTTAACAGTACTGAAATCATATCAAGGATTGTTCTGACTATAATGGTATGAAACCAGGAATCGATACTAAGAGGAAAATTGGAAAATTCACAGATATGTAGAAATTAAATAACACACTCTTGAATAACAAAGAAGTCAAAGAAGAAATCAAAAGAGACATCAGAAAGTATCTTGAGACAAATGAAAATGGAAACACAACATACCAAAACTTATGGGCTGCAGAAAAAGCAGCTTAAAAGGGAAGTTTATAGCAATAAATGTCTACATGAAGAAAAAAGAAAGATCTCAAAGAAACAATCTAACTTTACACCTCAAGTTACTAGCAAAAGAAGAACAAACCAAGCCCAAAATTAGCAGAAGAAAAGAAATAATAAAGATTAGAGCAGGGCTTCCCTGGTGGCACAGTGGTTGAGAGTCCGCCTGCCAATGCAGGGGACACGGGTTCGTGCCCCAGTCCGGGAAGATCCCACATACCATGGAGCGGCCAGGCCCGTGAGCCATGGCCACTGAGCCTGCGCGTCCGGAGCCTGTGCTCCGTAACGGGAGAGGCCACAACAGTGAGAGGCTCGCGTACTACAAAAAAA
>NW_020175190.1:833779-864182 GCF_003031525.2 Neophocaena asiaeorientalis asiaeorientalis
CAAAAAAAAAAAAAAAAAAAAAAAATCCTTGACAGAATACTAGCAGCCCTAAATGAAATACTGGCAACCTGAACTTGACAACACATTAAAAGGATTGTACTCTGTGATCAAGTGGGATTTATCCCTGGGATGCAAGGGTGGTTCAACACAGGCCAATCAATAAATGTGATACACCACATTAACAGAATAAAGGATAAAACCATATGACTGTCTCAATAGATGCAAAAAACACCTTGGACAAAATTCAACATCATTCCATGATCAAAACTCTCAACAAACTGGGTATAGAGGAAATCTATATACCTCAATATAATAAAAGCCATATATAAAGGACATGCCCACAGCTAACATCATAGCTTTTCCTCTAAGATCAGGAAAAGGACAAGGATGCCCACTCTCACCACTTTTATTCAACATAGTATTGGAAGTCCTAGCCAGAGCAATTTGGCAAGAAAAAAGAAATAAAAGGCATCTAAATCAAAAAGGAAGAAATTGAATGATCTCTGTTTGCATCTGTTGCATTTCTATATACTAACAATGAACTATTAAAAAAGAAATTAAGAAAACAATCCCAGTTATAATACTATCAAAGAGACTAAAATACTTAGGAATAAATTTAGCCATTAGGAATAAATTTAGCCAAGGAGGTGACAGAACTGTATACTGAAAATTATATGACATTGATAAAAGAAATCAAAAATTACACAAATAACTGGAAAGATATCCTGGGTTCATGGATTAGAAGAATTAATATTGTTAAAATGTCCACATTGCCCAAAGCGATCTACAGATTCAATGCAATCCCTATCAAGATTTCAATGGCACTTTTCACAGAAATAGAACGAACAATCCTAAAATTTATGTGGAACCACAAAAGATCCTGAATAGCTAAAGCAACCTTGAGAAAAAGTTCAAAGCGGAGGCATCACACTTCCTGGTTCCAAACTATATTACAAAGCCATAGTCATCAAAACAGTATGGTACTTGCATAAAAACAGACACACTGACCTATGAAAAGAATAGAGCCCCAAAATAAAGCCATATATATGTGGTCAACTAGTATTTGAAAAGGGTGCCAAGAATACACAATGGGTAAAGGACACTCTCTTTAATAAATGGGTGTTGGGAAAACTGTATGTCCATATGGAAAAAAATGAGACTGGATCCTGATCTTACACCACACACAAATATTTATTCAAACTGGATTAAAGACTTAAATATAAGACCTGAAACCATAAAACTAGAATATAGGGGAAAAGCTACTTGACATTGGTCTTAGCAATCATTTTTTGGATATGACACCAAGAGCATAGACAACAAAAGCAAAAATAAGCAAGTGCTAAAAAGCTAAACTAATCTAAAGAGCTCCTCTACAGCAAAGGAAACAATCAACAAAATTAAAAGGCATCTTATGGAATGGGAGAACATATCTGCAAACCATATATCTGAGAAGGGGTTAATATCCAAAATACATTCAGGAACTCATATGACTCAATAGCAAAGAAAACAAATAACCCAATTAAAAAACAGCAAAGAATCTGAATAGACATTTTTGCAAAGAAGATATACAGGTGACCAATAGGCATATGAAGAGGTTCTTAACATCACTAATCATTGGGGAAATACAAATCCAAAACCACAATGAGAAACGATGTTGGTGAGGATGTGGCGAAATTGGAACCCCCGTGCTTTGCTGGTGGAAATGAAAAATGGTACAGCTGCTGTGGAAAATAGAATGGCAGTTCCTCAGAAAATAAGATATAGATGTACCATATGATTCCGTTATTCCACTTCTGGGTAAGTACCCCAAAGAACTGATAACAGGGACTCTAACAGATATTTGTATATAACAGCATTTTTCACGAGAGCCCAAAGATGGAAACAACCCAAATGTTCATCAATGGACAAACGGAAAAAGAAAATGTAGTCTAGGTACTTCCCTGGTGGTGCAGTGGTTAAGAATCCATCTGCCAATGCAGGGGACACGGGTTTGAGCCCTGGTCCGGGAAGATCCCACATGCCACAGAGCAACTAAGCCAGTGTGCCACAACTACTGAGCCTGCGCTCTAGAGCCTGTGAGCCACAACTACTGAGCCCGTGTGCCACAACTACTGAAGCCCGTGCATCTAGAGCCCATGCTCCGCAACAAGAGAAGCCACTGCAATGAGAAGCCCGCACACCGCAACGAAGAGTAGCCACCACTCGCCGCAACTAGAGAAAGCCTGTGGGCAGCAACAAAGACCCAACACAGCCAAAAATAAATAAATAAAAGAATTTTTTTAATGTAGTCTATAAATACAATAGAATATTATTCAGCCTTTAAAAAAGGAAATTCCAATACATGCTATAACATGGATGACCCTTGAAGACACTATGGTGATGGAAATAAGTCAGACACAAAGGACAAAAATTGTACCATTCCACTTACTTTGGGTACCTAGAATAGTCAAATTCTAAGACAGAAAGTAAACAGTGTCTACTGGAGGCTGGGGAGCAGGGAAAATGGAGAGTTGTTGAATGGGTACAGAGCTGCAATATGGGATGATGAAAAAGTTCTGGAGATGGAGAGTAGTGATAGTTGCAAAACAATGTGAATGTACTTAATGCCACTGAGTTGTACACTTAAAATTCAGATCTCACCCCTATCTCTCTGAATCAGATTCTCAGGGCTGAGGAAGTTAGAGTCCAACCCTCTCCATCTTTTTTTTTTTTTTTTTTTTTTTTAACTCCAGTGGTGATTCTGACAAAAAGACAGAATCAAGAATCACTTGTCCAGAAACTATCAAACTCTTAGAGGAAAACATAGGAAGAACACTCTATGACATAAATCACAGCAAGATCCTTTCTGACCCACCTCCTAGAGTAATGGAAATAAAAACAAAAATAAACAAATGGGACCTAATGAAACTTCAAAGCTTTTGCACAGCAAAGGAAACCATAATCAAGACCAAAAGACAACCCTCAGAATGGGAGAAAACATTTGCAAATGAAGCAACTGACAAAGGATTAATCTCCAAAATTTACAAGCAGCACATGCAGCTCAATAACAAAAAAACAAACAACCCCATCCAAAAATGGGCAGAAGACCTAAACAGACATTTCTCCAAAGAAGATATACAGAATGCCAACAAACACATGAAAGAATGCTCAACATCATTAATCATTAGAGAAATGCAAATCAAAACTACAATGAGATATCATCTCACACCAGTCAGAATGGCCATCATCAAAAAATCTAGAAACAATAAATGCTGGAGAGGGTGTGGAGAAAAGGGGACACTCTTGCACTGCTGGTGGGAATGTGAATTGGTTCAGCACTATGGAGAACAGTATGGAGGTTCCTTAAAAAACTACAAATAGAATTACCATATGACCCAGCAATCCCACTACTGGGCATATACCCTGAGAAAACCAAAATTCAAAAAGAGTCATGTACCAAAATGTTCATTGCAGCTCTATTTACAATAGCCCGGAGATGGAAACAACCTAAGCGCCCATCATCGGATGAATGGATAAAGAAGATGTGGCACATATACACAATGGAATATTACTCAGCCTTAAAAAGAAATGAAATTGAGCTATTTGTAATGAGATGGATAGACCTAGAGTCTGTCATACAGAGTGAAGTAAGTCAGAAAGAAAAAGACAAATACCGTATGCTAACACATATATATGGAATTTAAGGGAAAAAAATGTCATGAAGAACCTAGGGGTAAGACAGGAATAAAGACGCAGACCTACTGGAGAACGGACTTGAGGATATGGGGAGGGGGAAGGGTGAGTTTTGACAGGGCGAGAGAGAGTCATGGACATATACACACTAACAAACGTAGTAAGGTAGATAGCTGGGGGGAAGCAGCCGCAAGGCACAGGGATATTAGCTCGGTGCTTTGTGACAGCCTGGAAGGGTGGGATAGGGAGAGTGGGAGGGAGGGAGACGCAAGAGGGAAGACATATGGGAACATATATATATGTATAGCTGATTCACTTTGTTATAAAGCAGAAACTAACACACCATTGTAAAGCAATTATACCCCAATAAAGATGGTTAGAAAAAAAAAAAAGAAAAAAAATAAATAAATAAATAAATAAAAAAGAATCACTTGTCAACATAATATTAAAGATGCAGGTCTAAAAATCTACAGCCGAGTTTAACCAACTGTTTAACAAAGTCCAAAATCTTGCTACATACTTGGAAAACATACTTCGAGGTTACCTGGCCCAAGCCCCTATTGTCAGGAAAGAAGAATCACTTCTACAACAATCTGTACAGATGTTCACCTGGGGTCAGCATAATCATTTTCAGTGATATGACATTCACATCTTTGTGAAAGTGTCAAACTTTTTCTTTCTTTGAAAACTTCAACTGTTCTTTGTTATATTAAGCCTAAATCTGCTTTATTGTGTCGTACTTATCAGACTAATTCTGCCCACTAGAGAAACATAAAATACCATGTGACTAGACTAGTCTGTAAATTTGTTTCTTTTTAACGTCAAATTAAATGTCAGCTGGTCAACCCTTGCCAAGTTCCATGTATCTATTTCCTTCAATTCTTCTTCACGGGACTTGTTTTCCAGGCCCTTCCCCACTTCACCTGTCTTCTTCCAGATACACTCTCATTTGCCCATTATGTGAATCACCTCAAGTCCAGTTTTTCTAAAGACCTTAGTGCTTTCAATGAATTAAAAAGTCTGTGCAAAAAGATAGACTATTCATATATGAGTTTTATTTAACTTCCCTCAATAACTTAAGCAATTAACCCTGCAGATAAATTTTTAAAATTCATTCTATGAAAAAAAAAAAATTCATTCTATGAAGAACCACCTTAGCTTCCTCAATGTATAATTATAGGCATTCTATCCATACCTCCTGCCATGACTAGGTGACACCAAAACCTCTTACAAAGTCAATATTATTATTTTGATATTTGAATATAGCCAACTACAAGAATTGTTTCCTCACATGCCACTTCTAATCCAAAGGGTATTCTAGGGTACAAGTAAAAAAAATTAAATGTACTTTATTCTACCTACCAATTATAACATTTACAAATATCAGTGGTTTATAAACCAATAAAATTTGGGGTAAAAACCAAGAATTAAAACCAAGATTAGATTCTTTTGAACAGACCAGAGATTAATAACTGGCTTTGAAATTTTTCAGATAAAACAGAATTTATTCTACCTTTAAATATTAAAATAATACTTAATTAGCTACAGAATATACATTTTAGAAAAAATTAGTACATTTTAAAGAACAGCATGATTATTTACTAAGAAATCCTTATAAATAATATCATTATATAATTGGATAAGTATTAATGGTACTACTACACTTTTCCAAACTACAAAATTTTGAACTTATATTCCTTTATATTTATATTTATATATGCATATCTAAAAGTTTTTAGAAAAGCAAATGTTTATAGGAATAAAGAATTCATATTTAAATATTTTATAATAACAGATTTTAAAAACATTTTATAAAAGTGAAATTATTTTATTTACAGACAAACTGGCAAGTAATTAAGCAGAATCCCAAACATCATTTGGCATAACTTATCAAAGGATGGATTTTTGTTTGTTTATAATGACAGGTTTTGGTTTTTTTTAGAGTCCAATATTTTCTTCTCTTTTGAGAAGTAAATGTACAGTATGAAAAAGCCTTCATGTCATTGACATTATAGGAATTATCTAGTTTATAATCCATATTTATATACTTTAAGTATATTATCAACTTCCTTTGAAATTCAAAAATAGTTAAGATTGCTTGATACTTCATAAATTATACCACCTGTAAAATAACCAAAAATTAGATTACTCTCGAATAATTTCATTTAAGATATAGTTTAAAAAGTATATATATATATTCCTTTGTAGTATATACATAATGTAGTATACACATATATACTTCATGTATATACACGTGTGCATTTATATGTATGTGTATGCATGCATGCACACACTCACACACACACACACTCACACACACACACACACACACACACACACACACACACACACACAGTTTTCTTACCCCTGAACTTATCTCCAGGCCTTTTGGCTGACTTTGTTGTTGTTTATGATGTCCCGTGAGCAAGCCTCCAGCAGTAAGGTTTGGAAAGCTCTGAAGATAAGCCTGTGACCCTGAGAAATTTCCTTCTGCCATCCCCACCAAGGCTGGCTGTTTCTCCTGAGTGTTCCCGTGCCCTGGCCCAGCTTGTCCGGCAATGTGCTGATTTGGAAGGAATGGTAACATGCCCATGCCAGCTGTTATAGTTGTTTGCGGTGGAATCAGATTAGATGCTGTCGTGAACCACAAATGCAAAAAGGTTTTGGTTAGATGAGGCTTATTCACAATAGTCCTTTTGATTTTGTCAAGTTACGGGCAGAATGTGCAGAAACCTATTTTTTTACCTATTAGAGAATAGTTAAAATACAAAAGGTGAGGTTAAAGGTTATAAATTAGCAGCCTCCTGTATGGAAAAACAAAAACCTCTAATAGTAATCATGCTTTTCCTATTTTCCACAACTTCCAGGATAATCTCAAGGATATTATATTTTTTAGTTCCAAGTTTTAATTGTACATTTTAGAAGGTGAGAGCAAAATTTATATACTTTTTGGCACTTAAGTTATATCAGTGCCTTTTTTTTTAAGCCCAGTCATTGTAATTTGCCTGCTTTCATATTTGAAGGGGATAATTAACTAAGCCTTCAGTTTAAAAACAGTCTCTGACACTCAAAAATTAATAAAGTTACATTAAACCCAACAATACATTTAGTCAGCCAGGTTGCACCAGCTCGTAAGAGTCAACTGTGCTATCTCTTCCCAGATCTTGAGTTCAACGTCTTTGCATGGGTAACCTGAAATCAGCCATGGTTGGACTGTTTACACACAGAAATCCACGAATGTTACAAATCAAGACTTTTTTTTTAACCCAGAGAGCTGGTTTTTAAACACCAGCACACCACTGGTTTAAAAAAACATCAATATGTATGAGTAGCTAAGCACCAAATGAAAGTTTAACACATTAAAGTTTTACATTTTTATTTACAGGGAGTAACAAGAAATTCTGGAAGAAATAAAATTTTAATAGGAAAATCCTGAACCACTCCATTTTTTAAAACTCTATAGGTCAAAACTAAATGAAAAGAGCTAGTTTTGACAACTCTCTTAATTAAATCCAAGTTATATTTTACAAATTCACTAAACAAATTTCTTAAATTATTTTTAGTACTAACTATTTAGAGACAGATTCTCAGTTCTATCTTTTAGCAATATATTTATTTGGACACTTTGAATTTTCAGTGTTCTTAAAGCAGCAGTGCTAAGGCAAATGGCTAGTTATTTAATCCAACACAAATTATATATAAATATCTGTATAGGCTTTTAGGCATACAATATTTAATTTTTAGGACAGACTCTATCACACTATAAAAATTTCTATAGCTGTCTACTGGTTTAACTTTTGCCCAGTCAATTCCAATAGTCTGAATTGATTATTTGACCATTTGACTTGGTTTTATGTACAAGAGGCTAAATATGTTACCCATTTTAACTGACTTGGTTTTATTTCTTTTTTATCACTGGTGGACTTTCTCTTTTTTCCCCTCAGCATGCTCACTTCAAACAAATTTCAGTTAAACTTCAAATTGAAAGTGCCTTTCAAAATCACATAAGACATCCTGGTATACTACCATGCTATTATTCTGAAAAGAAAAATAATTGTTCTGTTTAAATTTGTTATATTTTAGAAGCACATAATACACTTTTTTTTTTACTACTAATTTGGAGCTCACATTTTAGAAATAATACAAATAAACAATCAAACTTTACATTTATCATTACCAGATATTTCTTAATAAAGCTAAGGGTTTCTTATCCAGGCAAAAATTAAATGGATCCCTATGTAATGTGCTGTCAGCCCAGTGGGCAGCATGTCAGTCTCAAATAGATCTATGTCTCTGCCTCATGCTGCCGTGAACCTTCATCAAATATTAAAGCACATCCAACAGAGAAAGTCTTATCTTGGCATAGAAGCAAGTCCATCAATAAATAACTACCAATAGTATTCTAATATTAAAAACAGAAAAGCCAAGAGGGCTCTTGAAATTTTAAATGATTGAATAAAACTCAAATCTGACCTTCCTGTAAATAAAAGTAGAATACAGGTACACTATCTTTAAATCTCAAATCTGACTGTCTACTGACGTCTCAGCAAATACACATAATTTACTTTTATGTGCTTCTCCAAGATGGCCCAACTCTGTTTTCAATGGAAGCGGTGACCCTATCCCTACTGCAGCTTGAAGCACCATAGCTGGGGGTTCTCCAAGTAAGCCTGGTTTCTGCAAAAGAAGAGAAGAAAAGACTTTTGCTCATGGCAGCAAGACATAACCTAATAAAAAAGCTACACATGTGAAAATTCATTAACCATCTGACCAACAGCCTGATTATAGAAAAGGAATGAACTCATTTCAAATGAAAAAAAATAATTCCACACTTACATTATTAGTATGAATATTCTCAAACTTCATTAATTGTTGCTGTGCCAGTGGTACATGAGAAAGATTCTGAAGAAATAAATTAGAAGTATTACCCATAAGTGAGCTCTGTGAAAATGATAAAACATTAAGTTAGTTTAATTTTGAAGAGCTACTTGTTGTGTAATTCATTGTAAAGTTCAATTCCTGAGTTGATCTGAGCAAAAGCAACAGCTTCGTAATATTCTACTTTCTAATTACCGGCAACACTAATTAATTCTTTCAGTAATACACAAGATGTGACCATACAGTCATGAAACTAATTCCATATCCCTTCCTTCTTTTCTTCCATCTTTCCTCCCCTCCCCTCACCCCTTTCTGGCTTTGATGTCACTATCATTCAATGATTTATTTATTCATTTAATCATTCAACAAATATTTATTGAGCACTTCTATGTGCCAGGCACTGTGCTACAATACGGTCTGCCCTCATGGATCTTATAGTCCCCTGAGGAGGGGAGACATTAATTAATTATAAAAACATACAATTAAAAATGGCAATGAGTGTATGAAGGAAAAATACAAGGAGCTATGGAAACAAATAGTGGTGGAACTTGATTTAGATTGGTAAATTCAAGGAAGGTTTCCCTGAGGAACTAACTCTTGCACAGAGATCTGAAGGCTGTGGAGAAATAACTAGGTGAAGTCTGGGGGAACAAGGTGGTGCTGCGGTGGGAAGTATTCCAGGTAGAAGAACAGCAGGAGCTAAGACCTAAGGAGAAGAGAAGAAAGCCCTTCACGGACCACAAGCAGTTCACCAGAGCTGGGACAGTGACACCTAAGGCATATGAGAGGCAGGAGAGGCCAGCTTAGACAGGCCCTCAAGGCGAAATTAAGCAGTTGGTCTTTATTTTAAAGTAAAGGGAATATTGTCAATACTCTGGTCTCCCCTCCCATATCACTTTAAACCTTATTGTAATTAACTGTTTAATGCTTGTTCTCTCTATTTGTTGAAATTCTATAAGGATAAGGACTGTGAATATTCTGTTCAATGCTATAGCCTCAATGGCTAGCAGAGTGTCTAGTACATGTTAGATTTTCAATAAAATATGTTGAGTAAATGAATGAAAAATGTACAGGTCATATGTTAGATTCTAAGAATGAAAAATAAATAAGCCTTTTCCTTAAAAAGCTGCGTTTAGGAACAGACATTCATTCATTCAACCTATAACAACCCATTTATCATGTGTTAGGTTCGATTTGTAATTAGGCTTCTATATAGATATAGCCTTAAACAGTACCTGAAATTAGTAGGTAATATTTATCTCCAATATTACGGATATCTATGTACACAAACATAGTTTAAAATACTTATCTGAAAAAGGTAAGAAAAAAAATTTTTACTCTCATAAATATATAAATTATTTCTATAACACTGATTAAATTTTAAGAATATTATTTATTTTTCTTTTTGTAAATACTTTTTTGAGTTAAGACCACATAAAACTTGTTTTGAGCTACTGAGTTATTTCTAGAAAAATATACCACAAAATATTCCTCTTCCCTTCTTAATGCCCTACAAATAGGAACCAATAAATATATAAACTATGATGCTTTGATTACCTTAATTTGATCTGATTTCCTTATTAAGTTCTGTTTTTAGGTAGGTACACTTATTACCAAGAATTTTATTTGGAAACAAAATACTCATTTGACTCCTTGAGAACTTTAAGTGTAAAGAACAAACAAAATATTCACTCCAAATGTTCGATGCTTCAGTACTCAATGCTATTTATATACCTGATGTGCTTTATTCAAATGTAAAAATGCAGGGGAGATGGATGGATTCATCAGATGTGGCAAGCTGTGAGGTGTTCCAAGGACTGCTTTAAGAAAATAAAAGTAAAAATTTAACTTTATGATATCTATGGAATTCAAAAATAAATAAAACCAACTCCAAAAAGGGTAAATGAATATTCCTTTAAACTTTTAACATATGTAGTGGAAGTTCAATGATATACTGACCTTGTCATTGTACAAAAAGTGACAGGCTCCTTTCCTTGTGATTCAACTCTAGAATTTGATTTTAAATTCCAACACCTTCTGTCTTAACGGAAAAACACCAAACCTAGCCTTTCTCTTCTCTGGCACTTAATGCAAGAAAACTAATTCCACCTTTTAATAAGTATAATACTAATTGAACCCATGTTATTTGCTCAGTATTTTTGTTAGTTTTTTTTGGGTATTCTGGCAGTGGGTCAGGTGGGAGGGGAAGGACAATATACAATCCTTGTCGTTAAAGCTTATAATCCAATTAAGAAGAGAATATGTACATTTAAAGATATTTCATAAAAAAACCTACAGAAGCAACGATACTGTATATAGTTGATAAAAGGAATAAATGATAACCATACTCTTTATCAAGTTTGTCTAAGAGTACAAATACCAGAGTACATATCAGAAGAGATATTTTAAGAACATACAATATACAGACAAAAAGAAACATGAGATAGAAAATATATGAAGCAATTCATCTAATTATTAGATGTAAATTGTCATAATATACAGCTAATTAGAATCATAGAAGGTCAGGCTTAGAAAGTACTTCAAAAAGCACGTAATCCAATGATCAAACGTATTTGAAATTTATACATAACACTGCTACAAGTTCATTCATGCTTTAAAAACTTTGTTCCAATTTTTTGTTACTTGCGGAGACAATCCATTACATCTTTGGAAAACTGACCATTAGAAAGCACTTTCTTTAGAATGAACCAGTTTCGATGATAGATGATGGGAAGATTAGATCATTAGGATAAGTTGCTTATAAAGGAAAATACTGTTTATTAGGAAAGAGGGGTAAAGATCGTCATTTCATAATGATTAAGGGGTCAATTCATCCATTAGGATGCAACAATCTTAAATGTCTGTGGACCAAATAACAAAGCTTCAAAATATATGAAGCAAAAACTTCTAGAACTAAAAGGAAAAGTAGACAAATCTACAATTATGGTTAGAGATTTCAATACCACTTCCTCTCATTTTTCAGACAGTCACTGTATTTTGTTATAAAACATTAAAATATTTTTTCACAGCTTTTAGTGAATATCGTATTTCCCAGTTTAAAACAACAACCAGAATTAATACATTCTGAAAATGTCCACAGTCTCACATCTAACTGCCCTTACCCTTAGATTTTGGCTAGGTCTCCCACTGAGACTCTTGCTCCCCTCAATAATTGATAGCATAAGTGGACTGAAAACCAGTAAGGATATAGGAGACTTGAACAACACTGTCAACCTAAAATTTATATACAAAGGATTATAAAGCTGAAACGAAGTGACAGAGTGGCATGGACTTATATATACTACCAAATGTAAAATAGATAGCTAGTGGGAAGTAGCTGCATAGCATAGGGAGATCAGCTCAGTGCTTTGTGACCACCTAGAGGGGTGGGATAGGGAGGGTGGGAGAGAGAAGCAAGAGGGAGGAGATATGGAGATGTATGTATCTGTATAGCTGATTCACTTTGTTATAAAGCAGAAACTAACACACCATTGTAAAGCAATTATACTCCAGTAAAGATGTTAAAAAAAAAAAAAACTGATTTGCAAGGCAGAAATAGAGACACAGACGTGGAGAGCAAACATATGGACACCAAGGGGGGAAAGCAGAGCAGTGGGGGTAGTGGAGGTGGTGGTGGGACGAATTGGGAGATTGGGATTGGCATATATACACTAATATATATAAAATAGATAACTCATAAGAACCTGCTGTATAAGAAAACAGTCTTAAAAAAAAAGAAAAGAAAACTGATGTTCATAGTCAAAAAAAAAAAAAGGATTATAGTATGTCATGACCAGGTGTGGCTTACTGTAGGAGTGAAAGATTGGTTTAACATTCAAAAATCAATCAATATAATTCATCATGATAACAGACCAGAAATAAAAAAGCCACATTGATGATATCAATAAATGGAGAAAAGCATTATATAAATCCCAGCAATTACCATGATAAAATATCTCAGCAATATAAAAATAGAAGAAAAATTTCCCAGCTTGAAAAAGAAAATCTGTGAATAAAAAACTATAGCTAACATAATGCTTAATAATAAAAGAATGAATGTTTTCTCTGTAAGATCAGGAACAAGGCAAGGATGTCCACTCTCATCAGTTCAATGCACAAATTTTTCAGGAATTTCTATCAACTGCAATAAAGCAAGAAAATAAAATAAAAGGTATACATATTGTAAAGGAAGAAGTAAAACTGTGTTTATTTGTAGATGACATGACTGCCTATACAGAAACTCCTAAGGGCAATACCTACTATTGATAGAAATAGAAAGCAAGACTGCAAGATACAAGATAAATAGACAAAATCAATTGTACTTGTATATGCTAGCAACAAGCAGTAGGAAATTGAAATTTAAAAAGTAATACTATTTAAAATAGTATCAAGAATATATAAAGAACTCAGCAACAAAAAGACACACAACCCTGTTCAAAAATGGGCAAAGAACTTGATTAAGCATTTCTCCAAAAGAAGACACAAAAATAGACAACAAGCACAAGAAAAGATGCTCAACATAATTAGTCATTAGGGAAATTCAAATCAAAACCATGATGAGTTGCCAGTTGATTCCTACTTGGATGGCTAAAATTAATAATAATTTTAAAAACCCAGAAAGTAACAAGAGTCTATAAAGTTATGGAGAAATTGGAACCCTCATACATTGCTTTGGGAATGTAAAATGGTGCAGCCACTGTGGAAAACAGCTTGGCAGCTCCTTAACAAGTTAAACATAGAATAACCATATGACCCACCAATTCTAGTTCTAGGAATATAAGCCCAAAAGAACTGAAAACAAATGTTAAAATGCTTGTACATGAATATTCACAGCAACACTCTTCACAAGAGTCGAAAAGTGAAAACAACTCAAATGTCCATCAGTGTGATGTACATACGATGGAATATTACTCAGCCAAAAAAAGGAATGAAGTACTGATACATATTACAGTACTCAAAAACATCATGCTAAGTGAAAGAAGCCAGACACCAAAAGTCACATAACGACTTCTGTTTATATGAAACATGCAGACTAAGCAGAAGTGTAAAGACAGAAAGCAGATTGGTTGTTGCCAGGGCCTGGACAGAGGAGGAAATGGGAAGTCACTGTTTCATGGGTCTGGATTTTATTTTGAGATAATGAAAATGTTTGAAAGTAGGCAGAGTTGGTGATTCCACAACATTGTGAATGTACCAAATGCCACTGAATTACTGACTCTGAATTCTGCCTCAGAAAATTACTGCAATAAAAAAATAGTATCAAGGAACATGAAATGCTATGGATAAATCTGAAAAAATATGTGTAAGATTTATACCCTGAAAACGACAAAATATTGCTGGGAGAAATTAAAGAAGACCTAAATAAATGGAGAGATATACCGCACTTAGGGCAAACTGTTGTCAGTTCTGCACAGATCAGCATACAGATTCAACACAATTCCAATCAAATTTCCAGCAGACGTTTTTCATAGAAATTGACAGCTGACTCTAAAATTTATATGCAAATACAAAGGACCTAGGATAGGCAAAACAAAGAGAAAAAGAACAGAGTTGAAGGACTTACACTAACTGATTTCAGGACTTATTATAAAACTGTATATAATCAAGACAATGTAGTATTGATATAAAGGCAGACATTTAGATCAATGGAATAGAAACAGAGAGTCCAGAGATAGAGCCATATATAGATGGTCAATTGACTTTTGAAAAAAGTGTCAAGAAATTCAATGAAAAAGGATAATCTTTTTTAACAAATGATGCTGGAACAACTGTAAAAAAAAAATTAACCTGGACCTTTACCTCGTATCATAAATAACAATTAACTTGAAATCATTCATCAACCTAAACTTAAGAGGTAAAATTATAAAACTTCTTGAAGAAAACATATAAGAACATCTTTGTGACCTCGAATTTGGCAAAGATTTCTTAAATATGACACAAGAAGTATGAATTATAAAACAAAAAATAATAAACTGGACATTGTCAAAATAAAAAATTTTGCTCTTCAAAAGATATTGTTAAGAAAATAAAAGGACAACAACCTACAGAGTGGCTGCAAACCCATATATCCAATAAAGGACTTGTATCTAGGATAAAAAACCCTAACAACTTAATAAGAAGATAAGCAACCTAATTTTAAAATGTACAAAATATCTTAAAAGATATATTAACAAAGAAGGTATAAAGATGGCAAATTAGTACATTAAAAGATGTTCAAAATCATTTGTCAAAAGGGATATTCAAATTAAAACCACAATGAGATAGCACTATAAACCAAATAGAAAGACTAAAATTAAAGGATCAACATATCAAATGTTGGTGAGGATACTGAACGAACTAGAGCCCTGGACACTGATGGTGAGAATGTAAAATGGTTCAACCACATTAGAAAACAGTTGGAAGAGTGTCTTACAACTTAAACATACATCCACCATATGACCCAGCCATTCCACAACTATGTCTTTATCCAAGAGAAATGAAAGCGTAAGTCTACATAAAGATTAAGAGCAAATCTTCACAGCAAGTATATCTGTAATGACCCCGAACAGGAAATAACCCAATGTTCAACAAATCAATGAAAATGGAAATTGTAGAACTGAATACTACTCAGCATTAAAAACAAAAAAAAACTATTGATACACGCAGCAACATGGATGAATCTCAAAATAATAAGCCGAGAGAAAGAAGCCATACGGTACATACTGTGTGACTCCATTTATATAAATTTCTAGAAAATACAAACTATAGTGACAGAAAGCAAATTAGTAGTTTCCTGGGGATGGGGGGAGGGGTTACAAAGAGACAAAAGGAAAGTTTTGAGTAATGAATATGCTCATTATTTGGATTATGGCGGTAGTTTCATGGGTTATGCACGTGTTAAATCTTACCAATTTGTACAATTTAAATATGTGCAGATGAATGTGCCACAGTTATACCTCAAGAAAGCTGTTAAACATACAATTTAGATTCTAAGTAATTATATACTAGTTAAACTTTAAAACAGACACACACACAAGGACAGAGAGAAAGAAATGTACAATATTTACACTATACTGTATTTTTTTAGGTTATTTACAAGGTCTGGATTGGAGAGAAAAGATCAGTACGCTTCAAGTAACATAAAGTAGGTGTAGGAGGAAAATCGACCTGACGGTCGTGCACAGATTAGATCAGACAGAAAAGAAGGCAGACCAGAAAAGTAGTTAAAAGTTTACAGACTAGATCATATATAACAAGGTATGTATAAGTTGTGCAACAGACAGGTTAAGGAAGGAGTTTAATCAGTAAACAATATTTAAGTACTTTTCACTATAAATAGCAGTTCTGTCCTAGATGCCTGAGATGAACCAAACAGATAAATCTTTGCCATTATGGAGCCGCCTCTAGTCTAGTGGAAGAGAAGGCAATAAACAACTAGATATGTGTCAGTTACTTGAAAAAATGATACAGTGAGAGAGAAGTTTGGGCAAGGGTTTAAATACAAATATATCATACAGGCATACTTCAGGTTTGCTTCCAGGACACTCCAATAAAGTGATTATTACAATAAAGCAAGTCACACAATTATTTTAGTTTCCTGGTGCATGTAAAAGTTATGTTTATGCTATACTGTAGTTTATTAAGTGTGCAATAGCATTATGTCTAGAAAACAATGTGTATACCTCAATTTAAAATGCTAAAAATGCTAACCATCATCTGACAAAAGCAGTGTTGCCACAAACCTTCAATTTGTAAAAAAAACACATAGCATCTGTGAAGCACAGTAAAATATGGCACACTTGTGTATATATGTATCATATAATATAAACAAATTACAGGGAATTATGATCCTTTGTAATTACTTTGTTCAGAGGCTTCTGTGAAGAGCTCAGGATATAGTAAGGGATATAGTTAAGATATAGTAAAAAAAAAACAAAAAAAAAAACATAGTAAAGGAAAAACAAATGAAATTTATTGATTAACCAGAGCTTGTCTTTCCTGAACACCAAGAAACTTTCCATACACTGTCTCTTTGCATGTGTTCAGGTAAGGTATTTAACCCTCTTCACTGGCCATTCCAAACAAAGAAAAAGCTATCAGTGTAATAATGATATATCTTTCTTAAAACAGTGAAAGTAGCACTAAAATAAAAAAGCCTAACCTCATATGGTCATACACCAACCTGAGTAGAAAAGCAGAGTGGAGAATACATATCTTAGATGAGACAAAAATAATTTGGGGGAGAAGTTACTAAAGATAGTCCAGGTGTGAACTATACTTTCTAAGAGACACAAGAGTATAATATACTTCTTTAAACTCTGATACAAACTTGGACTGCATTAATAGGAATATAATGATCATAGGAAGGAAATCCCACTGCATTCTGTGCTGATTAGAACCCATCTATAGGATAAATTCATGTCTGTGTACACCGTATTTCAGGGCAACCCAGACAACCTAGGTATCTTTACAAGAGGACAACTTGGGCGGGGGATGCTCTAGAGAGCGTATACTATGACATGTTATATAAAGTCAAATACAGAGCTATAGTTTACAAAGAGAATAGAAGAGGTGTATAAAGAGAACCATACTCAATATTTTGTCATAACATATAAGGGAAAAGAATTTGGAAAAGAATATATACACACATATATATATATATGAATCACTTTGCTGTACACCTGAAACTAACACATTGTAAATCAATTATACTTCAATAAAAAAATAAATTGTTCTTAAAAAAGAGAACTGTTATTTGTATTTACTTTCATCTTAAAATATAAAAATATTAAGCTTTATCATTTCTTAATATATGGATTGACAAAGGTACATTCATGTAATTGACATATAAGTGATACATATACTGTATATATTGAGGCTCTACTAAAAATATACTTTACTGATAGAGTTGCATAGTCAAAAAATAAATAAATAAAATGAGACTACTGGCCTGGAGAACAGAAGACAAAGAAAATCAAAGATGACTAAGGTTTCATGATAGCTGTCTTCAACATTAGAAGGCTTTTCTTATGGAAGAAGGAATAGATTTATTCTGTGTTTCCTCATAGGAAGAACTAGAATAAGTGGCTAAAAGTCATAGAAATCACCATCTAATATAAGGGAAAACCTAGTAATTAAATTTGTTAAACCAGGGAATAGCTGCTTTGGAAAATAATGAGCTGCTCTATGCTTTGAGTAGTCAAGACATACAAAGGATATCTCTATACTATTAAAATTGTAGAAGGGATATCTGACTGCATAGTAGGCTGAGCTGGACACCTCTAAAGCTACTTCCTACAGAGATAATTGATGATTATATGAAGTACTTAATATGAACACTGTTGGTATAATAAAGAATTTAACTGGTCTTTGTCTTTGGTTCCTGGAAGGAAAACTCTAAATCCTTGGAATTTTCCCAGTGACAGGAGTGTCTTTGTTATGCTAATGAGGTGACTCAGTGTGGGCCCTTAGATGGCTTCAGGATGGGGACTGGTCATACCAGAAAGACCTACCATGTGATTAGAGGACTAGAGCTTTGAGCCATATGATATCAGCCTAACCTCCTGACTTCCAGGGAGAGGAGGGGGACTGGAGATAGAGTTCAATAACATGGTCAGTCATGCCTACATAGCAAAACCCCAATAAAAACTCTAGGTACTGAAGTTACTGCAGCAGGGAGTTCTGGCTAATACACATGTGTGCTGCAAGGCAGATGTGCTCTGATTCCATAGGGAAAGAGCGTAAAAGCTCTGCAGTCAGGACCTTCCAGTCTGGAAGCCCTAAGTCTCTTGATTAGGCTATTTCTGAGTTATATCTTTTATAACAAAACTGTAATCATAAGTACAGTAAGTTCCCTACATACGAACCTTCAAGTTGCAAACTTTCAAAGATGCAGACGTGTGTTCACATGTCCAATCACGTAAATTAGTTTACGTGACTGGCGTACCTTGTCACCTGTGTGCACCCTCTACAAGTGGCTGTGCTTTTGTGTACTTTACTGTACAGTACTGTATAGAGTACAGTAGTACAGTATCTTTATTTCAAGCCCAGGATGTCTGGAGGCAAGCGTAAAAGCAGTGGTGATATAGCTGGTACTGCTAAGAAGTGCCAGGAATTGGAGGCCCAGAGAAAGAACGAAGAGAGACAAGAGGAAGAAGAAGTAACTGAAGAACCGAAGAGATTCATGACGCAGGAAATGGCAAGGGGATTTTCTTTATTTGAGGAGGCAGTTAGTTTTGAGGCACAGGACCTGAACGTAGAATGGTACACGAAGGTTGCAACAGCCGTTCAGAATGCAATCCAGTGCTACTGTGTCATCTATGACGAGAAAAGAAGGCCTATTACCCAGACATCACTGGATCATTTTTTCAAGAGGGTAGGTAGAATTGAATCCAGCAAGGAACCAGAACCTGTGCCATCAACGTCAGGCATGAGTGAAACTGCAGCTTGCCCTCTGTCTCCTATCACTGACGATCCTTCAGCTCTACCATCTCCCACCTCCTCTCCCCACTCCAGTCAGTAACTCTTCTTGCCTGCTCACTCGATGGCAGCCCCTGGATGCCGGCTGTTGTGCTGTACTACTGTACTTTTCAGGGTACTGTGCTGTAAGATTAAAAATGTTTTATTTTTCTGTGTTTGTATTATCTGTGTGAAAAGCATTATAAACCTATTAGAGTACAGTACTATATAGCCGACTATGTTAGTTGGGTACCTAGGCTAACTTTGTTGGACTTACAAACAAACTGGACTTACAAACACGCTCTTGGAATGGAACTCGTTTGTATGGGTGGGGACTTACTGTATAGTGCTTTCCTAAGTTCTGTGAGTCTAACAAATTATTGAACCTGAGGGGGTCACAGGAACCCCCAAATTTGAAGCAAGTTAGTCAGAAATGTAGGTGACCAGGGGACCTCTGAAGTTGTGGCTGCTGTCTGAAGTAGGGGCAGACCGGTTGGGGACAAAGCCCTTACTTGTAGGATCTGTGCTAACTCTAGGTAGTTGGTGCTAGAACTGAATTGCAATATACTAGTTGTTGTTAGACCAGTTGGAGCTGAAACAGAATAAGTGTATTTAATCTAAACATTTGTAATCTAAAGCTTAGTGTTGAATACAGGCATTCATTTCCTCATAATGATAAAACATACATTCTGTGTATGTATACTGGTGCATTTCAAAAGGTAAATAAACTCTTCTCAATGAATACTAAATAGATATTTAATGTACGCCAATATTATAAAAATTTCCATAATACTTAGAAAATGATGTTTTTCTCATTTTCTAAAAAGTGAAACAATTTCACAATGAAAAAGAAAGAGCAGAGAGGAAACAGACCTTAACACTTTCCAACAAAGTAATTCTGCCAAAAATATTATGTAGAAAAGTATCATATCCTTTGTTAACATAGGGTGTAACAATGTAGTATATTAAATATTACCTTATTAAGCCATGTGTTACCTGGTTTACAAATTCATGTCAACCAGTAACTAAACTGAAGGTTTAATATTTAATACTTATTAATGGTTAAAAAAAAAATCAGGAAACTCATAAGCAGTTTGTCCCTATCAAAAACAGTCAAAACATATTTTCACCTCAGACCATTAATTAAAATAAATTATATTTTATATATTCACTGATAAATTCTAGAAAAAATAAATATTCTTGGACTAATTTAAGTGTGTTTTTCATGTAAAACAGCACAATTAACTTCATGCCAACATTCTACGTTTAATCAGCACACATGAAGTTTACCTGGTTTAACAGTTCGCCCGCAGAGCTGGGGTTGTAGAAGAACTTGTAACATGGCAGGGTTGTTTAAACTTTTCATAATTTGCACTGGATTTGGCTCTGGAAGTAAGCCCTTTTGATTACTGTGCATCTTTGATGAATACAGAAATAGAAAACATTAGAACAAGGATAAGCACAAAGATGAAACTGTAAAGGCTTTTTTCCAGAAATTCTCATTCACCTGATAAGATCTATTTTATGATAACCACAACTTATTTTATATTATATACTTGTTGTATACATTCTACCACAATTCCTAATTATAAGATATTCTACCATACAACATACACTGAAATCCTCATAGAATGTTTCAGTTAAGTAGAAATTGGCTTTAAGAGGACTAATGATTTAGTCAGATAAATCTCTTCATACAAGCAGAAAGATTTCAGGGGAATCTGAATTTATTAACAGGGAGGTAACCTGTTGACACGAGATGAATATTTTGATACTGTAGAAGAACCTTACAACAATGTTGATCTCAAGTTTAATAATGTGGGATGTCTTACAAAGCAACATTTTTCTTATAATAACAGTCTTTAATTCATTAACTTAATCCTCTAATATGAGACAAAGATGAACTGGCCTTACATACATGTCATTGGGTAGCTTCCTAAATACATGAAGTTGTTCTCAGATTTTAAAAGCCAGTCTGATAGATGAGAATATTAATATAATGATGTAAAAGGAAAACTATGAACTTCCAGCCAGGAGAAAATGGAGAACCGACAAGGACAACTGGATTCCCTCTCTCATCCCAAGCTGTGACATTAAGAGGGAGAGGGTGATGGATTGAGAACCTGACACTAAACCCGTGAGAAATCCCTGGACAGACACAAGGTAGTGCCTCAAGAGTGTGAGAGAGGCTGGATCCACAGACAGGATAGCTTGGGGAAGGGCCTTCCTCCACATCACCCCCTAGGGATCATGGCTAGGAAAGAGCAAGAAAAGGGCAGCATCAGTCCAGTGACCGCCTAGGAGCAGTGAATTAACAGCAGGGCGTCGTGCAAACTCAGAGACAGTGGGGACCATGTAACACTAGGTAGAGGCACCAAAAGCGTCCTTCCCACATCCTCCAACCTTCTCTACTTCCTTCCTCCCACTGGGCAGGGTGGAAGAGTTATAATTGAGGAAGGCAGAACTTGGAAAAGAGCAGGGTTGGGAGAAGAGATTAAGAGGCTCTAAGGGGCAGGGTTGCCTGGCTGGGGTGGGAAAGGGCTGTGGTCAAGGCCAGATGGGCAAGGCAGAGGTTCTCAGCCCTAGGTTCCTGCCCGCCTTCCCTAAACCCTAGCTGAGACCAGCCTTCAGCACTCCTCCTCCATCTCCAGCCCCTCAACCTCTAAACACTCACATACAAAGAAGCCAACCGCCATACCCACTACCAAAGGAGATATGTATCCACAGAACAAAATAACTAGGCATGGGGGGAATGTAGCCACAAAAACTAAAGGCAACAAACTGAAGCACCTATAAGAGACAAAGCAGAATTAAAGGATAGGAAATAATAAGAACGTTAACTCAACATAACAGACACCCTAAAAAAAAGATAATATATTTTTATTGGTAACATGAAACAAGGACAAGCAGTTATAAAGAACAACCAATTAGAAGTATGAAAAACACAACTGTTAGAGAAAATTAATAGCAGCCATCACTTACTATATATACTTGGCATTGTTCTAAGCATGTTACATGGATTAGATCACTTAATGCCCCAAAACAACTCTATAGGGTTCGTGTTATTACCCCCATTCTATAGGTGAGGAAACTGGAGAAACTCATAAAGCATTATTCTTAACCTCTACTCTGTGCTTTAACAGGTAAGTTAAACAGTAGGATATATGAGACTGAAAAACAAAATAGTGATCTGAAAGGTCAGGTCAAATAAACTTCCCAGAATACATGAGCAGAGGATAAAGAGGGAAATACAAACAAAGTAGAACATGGTAATGAAAAATGCAAACAAGAGAGAAAACCAAGGCAATAAAGGGACTAGAAGTCTTAACGTCTATATAATAGGAGTCCCTGAAGGATTAGGAAGAAAAGGGAATCTTTGAAGAAGTAATGGCTGACAATTTCCCAGTATTAAAGAAAAATTAAAGACCACAAAACGAAAGGGTTCCTAATATGATATAGAAAAACACACACCTGGTTACATTTTTTTGGTGTGAAATTTAAGAACATCAAACACCCCCCCCATACTAAAAACTTCCAGTGAGGAAGAACATATCTCAGAAAAAAGAAAAAAGCAGATTAATATCATCTTCACTCTCAAAGCGTCAACCCTGGATTTAAGAAGGCAACAAATTAATATTTTCAAAGTGCTACAGGAAAAAAACTTTGAATCTAGATTTTTATATTCAGCTAAGCTATTAAATATGGAAAAGAAATAAAAAATATTCCCAGCCATACACAGTCTAAAAAGTTTTTACTACATGAAACCCTTTCTGAAAATGAGAAATGAGAATAAATGCATGATGATATTACATGATACATGGAAATTAGGGTTTACAATATCACAGTTAATTTTAATCTTGTATACAAAAGCCAGGACCATAAAAACAAAAACATTAAGGTTGGGAATTCCCTGGTGGTCCAGTGGTTAGTACTTGGTGCTTTCACTGCCATGGCCTGGGTTCAATCCCTGGTTGGAGAACTAAGATCCTGCAAGCCGTGCAGTGCGCCCCCCCACCCCAACAAAAAAAAAAAATTAAGGCAATCCTAAAGTAAAAATGTACTTTATGTATTCCCAATATGGTGGTAGGTGGGGCAGAAGGAAGAAGCAGGACGGAGTTTAGAATGAACTAAGTGGGAAGAAAGAGATACTGATCAACCTAGGGGTGTTAGTAAGTTAGGAACAATCACCAGTAGGATAAAACAGAACATCTCACTCTCGAAGCAGAAGAAGAAAATTCTAATTTATCCAATAGTAGATGGGAAATGAAAACAAAGGAAAAAAGTATAGTTAAAAAAAACATGACAAGTGTTGGTAAACAGTATAGAGGTTCCTCATAAAATTAAAAATAGAACTACCATATGACCCAGCAAGTCAACTTCTGGGTATTTCTCCAAAGAAAACAAAAAACACTAACTCAAAAAGATATATGGACCCCATGTTCATTGCAGCATTATTTATAATAGCTAAGATATGAAAACAACCTAAGTTTCCAAAAATGGATGAACAGATAAAGAAAATGTGGTGTGTATATGTATACAGACAATGGAATATTATTCAGCCATAAAAAAGAATGAAATTTTGCCATTTGTAGTCTCATGGATGGACCTTGAGGGTATTATGCTAAGTGAAATAAGTCAGGCAGAGAAAGATGGATACTGTATGATCTCACTTATGTGTGGAATCTAAAACCAAAACCAAAACCAAAACCATAGATACAGAGAACAGACTGATGTTTCCCAGAGGGAGGGGGTGCAGGGTGAGTGAAATGGTAACGGGGGTCAAAAAGTACAAACTTCCAGTTATAAGAGAAATAAGTCATGAGAATGTAATGTACTGCACAGTGACTATGACTACAGTTCATAATACTCTACTTCATATTTGAAGGTTGCCAAGAGAGTAGATCTTAAAAGTTCCCATCACAAGAAAAAGAAATTTTGTGATTCTGTGTGGTGACAGATGTTAACTAGACTTACTGTGGTGATCATTTCACAATACATACAAATACTGAATCATTAGTTGTACACTTGAAATCTAACATAATGCTGTATGTCAATTATATCTCAAAAGAAATCTATATCAGAAGAATAGCTTTTAAAAATTCCTAGGTGGGTATAAACTGGAAAAAAAACTAATAATTAAGCTAAAAGGAAATCATAACAAAAAATTGAAACATTCATAATATAAAATTTATGACACATAGGTATAGCATTAGTTATAGAAGTAAGCTTACTTTAACTATGTTCATCAGAAAACAATCTAGGTTGAAAACAGAGGAGCTAACCACGGATAACATTAAAGATGGGTGGGGGTGGGGGTGGGAAGAGTAAATCCAAAGAAGAAAGAAGCAAGGAGGTTATAAAGATAGGGCAAGAATAAGCAAAAGATAGAAAAAAGAGAAATAATGAACAAAACAAAAGCTGTTTCTTTAAAAGGCAAAATAAATAGTTTGCAAGACTGATCAAGGGAAAAAAAGGAAATGCAAATAAATAAAATATACGATAAAAAGAGGAGACTAGACATGACAAATTTTAAATAAAACTTTATAAATAGCTATGTGCCAATAAATTTAAAAACTCAGACAAAGTGGATAAATTTGTAGAATATAATCAAATGCCACATATAGCACACAGAGAAAAATAAAACTAATAAACCGAATATCCACAGAAGAAATTTAAGCGGTAATCAATGATTTCCTTCTGGAAGAGGCTCAAGGAGTAAGTCTACACGGTTTCATAGATGAGATCTCTCAAACTTTCAAAGAACGGATGACCCCGATTTTATACAAATTGATCCATGAAATGGAAAGAAAAGGAGAAGGGGGAGAAAAATATGTAAATCATTTAATGAGGTCAATGTTCTCTTGATTCCAAAATTAAGTAAAAATGGTACCCAAAAATTTAAGCATTTTCACTTATGAGCACATTTGCACATATACCAAATAAAATATTATCCAATAAAATCAAACAATGCATAGGAAAAAATCATTATCAATTAGGATTTACAACATAAGGATAGTGTAATATTAGAAAAACCTATCAATTGGATTCAGCACATTAATGAACTTAGAAAGAAATCACATAAAATTATCGCAATAGTTGCAGAAATACTCTGATAAACATCAATACCTACTTATGATTTTTTTTTAAATCAGAAAACTTGATAAAGGATATGTACCAAGAACCTACAGAAAAAAAAATCAATGCAGCACATTACTTTTAAGACTGAGAAAAATTTAAGATTCCTCATGTTACTAATACCTAATCACGAAGGGCCCTGTATGCCATGGTAAGGAACTGCACTTATGCACGCATTAAAGAATATTAAGCAAGAGAATGACATAATCTGGTTTGAGGACGAGAAAGATCACTCTTGTGGCACCGTGGAAGATGGGTTAGAATGGGGAAGACGAACAACATGGCAACCACATAGCAGGTTATTCGAACCATCAAGGTGAGAAAAATGAGATCCTGAGTAAAGTAACAAAGATGCTGACAAGTCTCCAGGATTTAATAGTTACCAGGAGGCGGAACTGAAAGGATTTGCTAATATTCTCGACATCTTGATCTGGGGAGTAGGTGAAGACGACCAATCATGATTAACTGAGTTTTTAATTCAGACAGTTCTAGTTTGAATGAACTGATGCCATACATAGATATTACAGAACACAGAAAAGCAGGTCCCAGAGAAAAATAGTTTTCTTTTGGAAATGTTGAAATTGAACTATTTATATAACATAAAAAGGGGCTGTTTAAATATCATTTGGAAATACAGATTTAGCAACTGGGTCCAAAAATATATGCTTGGAAAAATCACCACTGATAGGCAATAACTAAAACCACTGGAGTGCTGAAGAGGAAGAAAGTGAGGAGGCCAAATACAGAAGCCTACTGATAGCAGCCCTTCGGGAAAGAGAAGAAAGGGGTGGGACGGTTAGACAGGTAGGAAACAAACGGTAGGCAGAATTCAAGGTAGTAGGCGGTTGGTCTTATTTTTTTTTTAATATTTATTTTCCTTATTTTTTATTTTTCTTAGCTGCATTGGGTCTTAGTTGCGGCACACGGGATCTTCGTTGAGGCATGCAGGATCTTTCACTACTTTTCTCTCTAGTTGTGGCGCGCGGGCTCCAGGGCACGTGGGCTCTGTAGTTTGTGGCACGCAGGCTCACTCGTTGAGGCGCGCGAGCTCAGTAGTTGTGGCACGTGGGCATAGTTGCCCCACGACATATGGGATCTTAGTTCCCAGACCAGGGATCGAAGCCACGGCCCCTGCATTGGAAGGTGGATTCTTTACCACTGGACCACCAGCGAAGTCCCAGGAGGTTGGTTTTAAATGTTCCAAAGAAACCAGGCAAAGAAAGACTGAAAAGTACCTTTTCGACTGAATATTAAGAAATTCCTGTTAAAGAGAACAGATTCACCTGAATAGTGGCGGCAGAAACTAGATTGCATTGGACTGAGAGGGAAATGAGAAAAGAAGAAAAGGTGATGAGTGGGACCTAATTGTTCAAGAAGCTCCAGCTGTGAGGGAAAAGTATTACAAAGGCTCGTATTTAGAGAGGATTTTTAAAGGAAAAGATTTGAGCGTATTTATAAGCAGATGGGATAGAGCTAGTGAACAAGTGAAAGTAAGTAGAAAGGTGAGGATGAAGATCCTTGAGGATGGGGGACATGGGCATGAGCCCCTGCTTTGGCAGGAGGAGGCACAGCCCTCCCTCCCAGAGAACAGGGATCTTTGTTTTGTTCACTGATGAATCCTAAACATCTCTAACATACCTAGCATGCAGTGGGTACCCAAAAAGTATTTATGGAATGAATGCTATTTAAGAGAAAAAATGGGGGCACTTTTTCTGGGGGAGTGTGAGAAAAGTTGAATGAATGAGTCCAGCACATGGCCTTTATATTTCTATAAAGTAGGAGCCACGATCATCAGATAGAAAGAAGGACAAAGACAGGAAAAGAGTGAAGATTTGAGAGAGTCACTGTAGAAAAGAGTGGCTGATAAGAGATAGCTAGTTTTGCTGGGGGATCAGCTATAAACAAATGCCAGACATTTGTAAGGCCACCAAGCCACCTAGTTGTTTCTTTTTCTCCAAGAGGACAGGGTGTGCCACCTGCAAAAGTGGGTGACTAGATGCATTCAGAATTGGAAACTCAGCAACTGCGCCATGTGCACAAAAATGAGGCGCCACCTCCCACTACTTCTACTATGGATACTTACGAACACTGAAAAAGGGGGCACCTTGCACTCAAAACTTACAGAACAGGAACTCAAACATTTACTGAATCAATGAAATTTCCTCAAAATTTTTTCTTGAGATGAATACACGTTATGAAACACAGTTTCTTCTTTTGTATTGACTCCTGGCTTGATTTGGCAGAGGTACCATTTAGCCAGTCAAAAAAAAAAAGAAGGGTATCTTTACATAAAAAAAAATATAATGAAGGTCCAATCAATGACTGACTAGTTTGGATAGATTAAAATACTACTAGAATTTTTTTATATCCTAAAAAAAGAAGAAACTTACCACGCGTTGAGCTGCTATCAATGCTGCTAATGTACTTCGCCCTGGTGCTCCCGGGGCACAGAAGGAAACTTGAACTTTGCTTCCCTTGATGGTCATACCATCAGCTGCTTGTTGAACCTCTTCAGCGTGCTCTGCAGTGCTATATTCAACCACCGCAAAGCCACCAACATAACTACCTTCATCCTGTGCAAGCTGATGTGATACATTTATTAAAAAGGGAATTCTAATATTTATCTAGAAATACTTATTTACAAGTATATCATCTAAAAATTCAAGGACAAATGTCTCAGAGCATGATACTGCTGAAAATAATGTATTCTTTCCTTCTGAAAATAAAAGTTTACTAGTTGGGTAGATGTAGTCCTTCTAGAAGATGGGAAAAGTAAGATTCTGTCCGGTTTCCTTTTACTTCTTTGAATCTCTGATTTATTTTAAAAGTCAATGTTCAAATGATAATAGTCCCTATATATTAAGATATATATATAACTGATAATTTATAGAAAAATATGGGACACAATAATTAAAACTTTCTTTAAAATAAATTCACCAGATACACAGACGATGAAACATGCTGAACAATTACTGGATCATGTATCTATGTAAAATAACATTTGCATTATCAACAGAAGAAAGGTAGAAGGAACCACATTCAAAGTTTATTTCAATATTTTGGGCAGATCCCAGGAATTTGGTCAAGTATACCAAAGCAAACCTTATTTAGGAAAACTGTGCCCCAGGTTTGTTTAAAATACCATATTCAGGACAAAACCTTTTTCTGAATGTGCCCTAAATAAACTCCTGCAATGCAGAACTCAATTTATTTCCAGTCACCCACCTGTAAGAGTGTAAAAGAAGATACTAAAGTCCTGGATCTGTAAAGACTGGTACAAAGAGCAAAAGTAAGAACAAAATAAGACACTAAAAAGTTTCTAGAGCAAAAGTAAGAACAAAATAAGACACTAAAAATTTCTAAGTGTTGAACATGTCTGAATCATCTTAAACACACTGATGCTATAAAGTGATAAATGTGATAAAATTCAGCTTCGTATGTCTTTGAGAAGACGCATGTACAATACTTCTATTTGAATTTGGCATCCCATAAATTGATACTACAATTAAATCATTTTCCAGTCCTTTTTAGTTTCTTTTCTTATTTTTGAAGCTTTTTGTGTAGTAGACCGAATTTCTATTTTTTCTTCACATTCTTCCTTCCTTTTAAAACTGCCCTCAAATATTTTTTTCCTCCATAAAACTTCTTCCATTTCCATGGGAGAAAGGAAAAATATCTACCTCTTCCAAACATTTCTCCTACAACCTCATTCCTTTTAACCAAACCAAATCTTAAAATCAGATTTGTAAAAGCCGTTAGTCCCACTGGTCCCTTCTGACCACAAGGTAAGAAGACTGTGTCTTCCATATAGTCTATGTCAACCTACCAAGCGAGAGAGCCTGAGTTTAACAGATCTACTGATAAAGGCATTGTAAAGTGGCTTTATTAACCTTTTGAAAACTTTTAAAATATTTTTACTATTCCTGGTTCATTATAACCTTCATGCCAAATAAATGACACTATCATTTTAAGTCTTTCAAAAGACAAAGTCATTTTAATTCCATAGCGTCAGCAGTTTTAAAGAAGAATATTTACATTCAGTATGAGAGCCATTTAAATATGTAATGGCCTGACTTGTGATCTAGTGAATTTTCCATTATTTTGAAATATTTTAACAGAAGCTAAATGATCCCTCAATTATTGTAACGTTTTGATTTTTTTTACCAGATGGAAAGCTAGACTAGATAACCTCTCAGTTGTATACAGTATATATTTTTGCCTATTTAGTAGAATATATTTAATTTTACTCAAAGTGCTTGAAAATTCTTACCAGTGTTGTCAGTTTTCAGGATCTTCTCTAAATGTCTCATTACCATGGCCCCATTAAGATAGAATAATGCATTCTTTTTACACCTCATAACACTTTTCTATTTTCCATCGTATCAGTCTTCATACAGGATTTACAATTATCTGCTTACTTGTCAGTCTCTTCCACAAACTTGTGCAGTATTAAGAGAGTATCTTTCTATTCTCTACATTTCCGACATTTAGCAATATAGTGTCTGGCACTGAGAAGGTGATAAACAAAACGTGGATGGATAAAGGGATCAATGCATGAATGGGTCAAGAGTGGATGGAATGAGAAGGTGGATGTGTTAAGTGATGGGTTTGCTAAGACATAATTATATAAAGACAATATAGTTTGGCCCATCAACAAAAGGGATTGATTTAAAATTTACCATCATATGAATTGGGAGATTGGGACTGACATATATACACTAACATGTATAAAATGGATAACTAATAAGAACCTGCTATATAAAAAAAATAAAATTCAAAAATAAATACAGGGCTTCCCTGGTGGCGCAGTGGTTGGGAATCTGCCTGCCAATGCAGGGGATGCGGGTTCGAGCCCTGGTCTGGGAAGATCCCACATGCCGCGGAGCAACTGGGCCCGTGAGCCACAATTACTGAGCCTGCGCGTCTGGAGCCTGTGCTCCGCAACAAGAGAGGCTGCGATAGTGAGAGGTCCGCGCACCGCGATGAAGAGTGGCCCCCGCTTGCCACAACTAGAGAAAGCCCTCGCACAGAAACAAAGACCCAACACAGCCATAAATAAATTAATTAATTAAAAAAAATTTTTCTTGGGCCAGAAACATGCTAAGATGAAACAAAATTATAACTGAACAAATCCTACTCCAAAGCTGTTTCCAAGTAGGAATTAATATCAGAAATATTTACTTCACATATTTTCCATTGGATGGCCTTTTCAGATTCTTGCTACTTTAAATACAAAAGTAATATTCATTGGGCTACACCATTTTTAAAATGTGTTCTTATA
>NW_020175190.1:864357-901236 GCF_003031525.2 Neophocaena asiaeorientalis asiaeorientalis
AAAAAAAAAAATAAATAAATAAATACAAAAATAAATAAAAATAAAATAAAATTTACCAAAATAAATAAATAGATAAAATGTACCATCATATTGAAGTGTTCATTACAGACTCAATTAGAATTAGATTATCCATTGTGATATTTACATAGGTATAAAAAATACTTGAGTGCATGCAGATACATATGCAGGTATTTTTAAATATTGCAAATGATGACTTAAAAATACATACCTGGCAAAACACAGGTTTATGGATACTGGAAAAAAACTGCAACAGCTCCTCTGAATCCCTGTAGTCACTAGGGAGTTTATCTATACAAAGGCACTTAGAATGAATGAG
The DNA here is from genome assembly GCF_003031525.2 of Neophocaena asiaeorientalis asiaeorientalis. Lineage (NCBI taxonomy): Eukaryota > Metazoa > Chordata > Mammalia > Artiodactyla > Phocoenidae > Neophocaena > Neophocaena asiaeorientalis. The sequence continues at coordinate 864,695 of NW_020175190.1, forward strand.
CTCTGCGGCCAAGAGATTAACATCCATCCACTGTGCAAAGACAGCTGATGCTCCCAACTGTTTACCCAATAGCTCCAATCTAGCCTTTGCAGCAAAGTCCTTTTTCATGTATTCCACAAATCCATAGCCTTTGGAATGGCCAGTAACTTCACTGTAGACCAGAAAACATCTCTCGACATTTCCATAAGCACGAACAAGTTCTTCAAACTCTTCTAACGTAAAAGAAGTGGGCAAGTTGGTAATACATAGCAAAGCATCTGTTGGCTGGAGCTGGACTATTAAGTCTTTTCCTCGAAATGAATATTGATGAAACATCTGAATTGCATTCTGGGCTTGTTCTCCATTCAATAATGTAACAAAAGCTGGAAGAAGATAAAATGAACGAGAGTTTTCTGAGCCAGTGTTTACAAGCTTTTCTGACCATGACCCACAGTAAGGAAATACATTTTATACCTGTGCCTCAGTACATACATACATATATATATTTCCGAAACAAAAGTATCAGGAGATAACACTTCTATCATGTGCAATGCACTCTGATATTTTCTATTCTATTTCATTATTTTTAAATGCTGACACCCTCACTTAAATAATTTCATGACCAGTAACTCAAACAGTATACAAATTATATTAGGAGCTCCACTCTAAGATACCACAATATTCTGGGGGTGGGGTGGGGTGGGGTCGGGTGGGTAATCTTTTCAAACTACATACAGACTTGATATTTTTCCTCAGTTAACACGTGATGCAAAATTTTATGAACTTTTATTTCTTCTCAGAGAGTTCTAAAGGACCCTATTTGATAACAAGAACCTAAAAAACAAAGGCAGAGCAAAAAGACACCAAAATGCCCAGAGGAAGACAATTCTCCAATTCATGTATATGTTTCCTTAAAATAAAATTAATTACATTGAAACAACAAACACACACACACACAGTTTGGTATGCTTTTTGGATGAATAATATGGTATGAAAAGATCACAGGATTATTAAGATATTGACAAGTAGCTTAACTTTGAATCTTTGGTAAAACAAACCCCCCCAAAATGAAAAAATCTGTCCTGTCTACCTAATGAAGCTGTTCCAGCATTAAGCAACAAATACACATGACAATTTGTAAAATCTAAAACATGATACAATTATAAAGTTCTAAATCAATGAAATATCACACAGACATGCGTATCTGGTAAGATTTTTGAGCAATATTATATGAAAAATTTAAAACCCCAAATAAAAGAAACAACACAGGACAAACCACAAACACACCGCTCTCTCAACCTTCCTACCTCTCCCTCTTCTCTCCCGCTCTGGAACACACAGTGGAGTTGCTCCATATGAGCAACTAGCTTACCCAAATTCAATGATAACAACGTGGCAAATATGTACAAAGCAAGAGAGAAAGAAGAATTTAAACAGTGTGGACAGTCCTGCCTGTCATTTCACTCAATCTGCTCTTCCCTCAGCTGGTCTTAGTGCCCACGCAGCTCTCAGACTGAGCATCTCACCACACTTTAACATTTAAAGAAACACATTTTTCATTTAACATGATCTCCACATACAAGGAAACTACTTACAAAGGAATAGCTAACTCTTCCAACACTAAGGGGGAAAAATGGCTTTGCTCCACTTATTGAGAGAATATCTCTTGGTTTCCAATAAACCCTTTTAAAGAACTTGAGTTACTTTGATTTTATGCCTTTCTTCCCTTATGCTGACACAGAATACCATTTAATGATATTTTGCTAAAACCAGCAAACAAGCCAACAACGATTTGTAAATACTGGTTATGTTTCCTATACCAGCTCATAAGCTCATCAGCTCATGTTTGATTTGAATTCTCTGGGTATTTGAAACTGTTAACCATTCCCTTCCTTAACTTCCTTGATAAAGTCCTTCCTGATTTTCTTCATACCTGTCCAAGCTCTCCTTCTTCCATTTCCTTTGCTAGATTTTTCTCCACTCACACCACTCACAACTGTAAGGTGGTAATCCTTTCTTTTTTATCGGGGTATAGCTGTTTTACAATGTTGTGTTAGTTTCTACTGTACAGCGAAGTGGAGTTCCCTGTGCTATACAGCAGGTTCTTATTAGTTATCTATTTTATACATATTAGTGTATATATGTCAGTCCCAATCTCCCAATTCATCCCACTTTACCCCTCCCACTTTCCCCCCTTGGTGTCCATCCGTTTGTTCTCTACATCTGTGTCTGTTTCTGCCCTGCAAACCGGTTCATCTGTACCATTTTTCTAGATTCCACATATATGCGTTAATATACGATACTTGTTTTTCTCTTTCTGACTTACTTCACTCTGCATGACAGTCTCTAGGTCCATCCACGTCTCTACACATGACCCACTTTCGTTTCTTTTTATGGCTGAGTAATATTCCATTGTATACACGTATGTAAGGTGGTAATCCTTAAGGTTGCTTCTTGGCAGAGTCACACACAGTGACAGCCATATGACTGTACCCAGTAGCCCTGAGCCATCCTCTCTTCTCTGTGCCCTCTTCCCCTGGGCACTCATGTCCATGCCCATTTATTCAGTCTCATGTACCAGGTACTGTGTTGGGCACTGGAAAGGAGTTGGTGAACAAAACAAATAAGATCCCTTTCAACAAGGACCTCACAATCCAATAGAGGATGATAGAGATTTGACAGAGAGTTTACAGGTGTAATGTTATCAAAGAGGAAGTATGAGGGCTATGGAAGCAATTAAACAGAGCAAAATGGCTAGGCTGGGGGCTCCCAGAAAGCCTCCTATACCCTGTTAACTCTTAAATCTACGTTTCTAGTCCTCAGTTCCACATATATCCACGTACTTATTCACACATGACCAAACATAAATCACAATCTTCATCCTCTCCCTGCCATTCCCCTAAAATCCCAACATTGTTCAGCTTCCTTTATTCTCTATTTCAGTTGCTAGCATCACAACTCACAAATCAGAAACCTGGGAGTTACCCTAGACCCTATCTCCTTTAACTCCCACATAAAAGGAATCCTCAAATTCTACCCTCCAAATAGGTCTTGAATTCATCCTCTTTTCTTCATTCTTCTAGCTTTTCTTCTTTTTCCACAATGACAATAAAGCGATCTCTCAAAAACAAAAGTTTAATTGTGCCTGTTTACTGCCTAAAATGCAATCATTTGGTATCACCAATGAAGCCAAGCCTCAGCGCAGTTATCATGTCCTACCAGGCCACTTTTTTTTTTACCATGATCAAGTTTGGTTTATTTCAGGAATGCAAAATTAGTTTTATTTTAAAATAGCAATCAAGGGTATATGGGGACACGTGCACACACACAGCCAATTCACCCTGTCACACAGCAGAAACCAACACAACACTGCAAAGCAACCACAGTCCAACAACGATGTAAAAATAAATAAATGAATAAATAAAATAGCAATCAATATAAGTCACCACATTACCAGCACAGAAAAGAAAAATCACAGAGTATCTTAGTAGATGCAAGAAAAGATATGTGATAAAATTCAAAGTCCATGCAGGATAAAAATTCTTGGCAATCAGTGGAAAAGAAGGAAACATCCTTTATCTGTTAAAGAATGTCTATAAGGAACCTACATCAAAATTAACGGTGAAAGCCAAAACCATTTACTCTGAGATAGGGAATAAGATAAGGGCTCTTGTCTCACTAGTTTTATTAACATGGAATGAAGGTCTTTGCCAGTGCAGTAGGACAAATCCAAGAAGTAAAAGACACAAGGGTTAAGAGGAGAGAAATAAAGCCTGTGTGAATGATACATTTGAGTGTGTAAAAAATTCAAAAGAACCCAACAAAGAATTAGAATATGTAAGTTTACCCAGGTTGCCTACCAGGCCCTTTTGATCTGACACCAGCCTCAGTAACTGCCACACTTCCCTTCCCCACCACATTTCTTTATCCTCTAACGACACTGAGTTGTTTGTAGCTCCCTAGACCGCAACTTGTTTCAAGCATCTATATGTTACACATGTAATTCCCCTGCCTACGCGATCTCTCCCAATATCTTCAGCCACTCAAACCTTTTAGTTGGCTTTCAAAGCCAGCCCAGAGGTTAATGCATCAGGATCTCCAGGAAGCATTCCCTGATGTTCTCTTCCAGTTAGAGTTAACCCTTGTTTTATTATACCTCTGTATTTTGAACATTGAATGGATTATTGCACACATCACACTTTATTATAATCTATTTGTTTAGATGCCTGCTATCCTATCAACTGTGAGCTCCCTAAATTCCTAATGAATATATCTCCATCAGCTACCACAGTGCCCGGCACACAGTAGAGGATCTGTAAGTGTCAACTGAATGGATGAATGTATACTGCATAGATTAACTAGTACGTTTTAAAACTGACAACTTCTTATTTTCCTTCCCTCAGGTATCTGCATTGGCACAACCCAAATAAGACATTTGATGGTAGAATTTAGATAACATAATGAAGCAAATTTAAAAGTCCAGGCAGTAGGAAAAAGAGGTCATTGATTCTCTTCTATAGCTTCTTCCACTTCTTTGCAAGGCCATAAATTCTCTAAAAAAAAAATGTCCAATTTTCTCACATTGACTCTGTGGAAGTGAAAGATGTCACTCTACAGAGAAAAGGCTATAAGGGATTTGGAGATTAGTTCTGTTTCCATTTTCCTACCAAAATTTTAATATTCGACGATTGGTCCCAATCCTTTCACAAGTCACAATTTTATTTATCCTTTTGCCATTGCTTGCTCCATTAGTTAATTTATTATTGGGACAAATTTGATGGCAAGCATGCAAAAACTTTTTTCCTTAATGTATCCTATTTTAATACAATTATTTCTTCTTATTTATAACAGAGAGCTCTGGTTTTAAGGTCACAGTTTATAACTGTAGCCATCCTTTATTAATCTATTAATTATTATCTGTTTCTTCAAATACCACCATAGCTCCTGAAATCCAAGGCAATGTCATTTAATACAATTACTGAGTTTCTTCGTTGTATTATTCTAGTGGGTGATTTTGGCTTTGTAGTATACATCTTTACCTTAACAGTTACCATGAAGTGATACTGGTCTTTTTGTGTATAATCTAAAAACTTTACAACAGTGTACTTCCATTCCTCCCCTCCCAACCTTTGTATTGTTGCCATGCACTTTATTCCTACATGTGTTATAACCTCTACAATATAGTGTTATTATTTTCACTTTAAACAATTATCTTTTAGAGATCTGAATATTAATAAAACAGTCTTTACACACGTAAAGACAACATCTGGTATTCTTCACTTTTTTGTGTAGATCCAGATTCCCATCCAGCATCATTTTCTCCATGCTTTATTAAAGGACTTCTTTAAATACTTCTTATAATGCAGGTCTGATGGTGATGAATTCTTTCAGCTTTTATATGACTGAAAAACATCTTCACGCTCATTTTTAAAGGATATTTTTTGGTGGGTAAATAATTCTGTGGGATTTTTTGACGTATAAATGACATAACATTATATTAGTTTCAGGCGTACAATGAATCCAATATTTGTATATACTGTGAAATAATCACTGCCATAATTCTAGTTAACATCCATCACCATACATAGTTACAAAAATTTGTGGGGCTGGGGGGGTGGATAAGAACTTTTAAGATCTACTTTCTTCACAACTTTCAAATATGCACTATAGTATTATTAATTATAGCAACCATGCTGGGAACTTCCCTGGTGGTCCAGTGGATAAGACTCTGTGCTCTCAATGCAGGGGGACCGGGTTTGATCCCTGGTCAGGGAACTAGATCCTGCATGCATGCCGCAACTAAGAGCCTGCATGCCGGAACTAAGAGCCCACATGCCGCAACTAAAGATCCCACATGCAGCAATGAAGATCCTGTGTGCCGCAACTAAGACCCGGTACGGTCAAATCAAACAGAGAAACAAACTATAGTAACCATGCTATACATTACATCCCCATGACTTATTTTATACGGAAATTTATACCTTATGACTCCCTTCACCCATTTCGCCAACCCCTATCCCTAGCCTCTGGCAACCACCAATTGTTCTCTGTATCTATGAGCTCATGTTTTTTGTTTTTTGGTTTTTTTAGATTTCACCTATAACTGAGGTCCTACTACAGTATTTGTCTTTCTCTGACTTATTTCACTTAGCATAATGCTCTCAAGGCCCATTCATCTTGTCACAAATGGCAAGATTTCATTCTTTTTTAAGGCTAAATAATATTCCATTGTCTATATACACCACATCTTCCTTATCCATTCATCCATCAGCAATCACTTAGGTTGTTTCCATGTCTTGACTATGGTAAATAATACTGCAATGAGCATGGGGGTGCATATATCTTTTTGAGTTACTGTTTTCGTTTTCTTCAGGTGAATAGCCCAAAGTGGAATTGCTGGACAAATGGTAGTTCCATTTTTAATTTTCTGAGGGATCTCCATACTGTTTTCCAGTGGTTGCACCAATTTCCATTCCCACTAACAATGCACAAGAGTTTCCTTTTCTCCACATCCTCTCCAGCACTAAGTTCTTGTTGTCTTGATAATAGCTATTCTAACAGGTGTGAGGTGATATATAATTGTGGTTTTGATTTGCATTTCCCTGATGATTAGTGATACTGAACACCTCTCCATGTGTCTGTTGGCCATCTATACACCTAATTTGGAAAAATGTCTATTCAGATCCTCTGCCAGGTTTTGTTGTGTTTTTTTTTCCGGTACACGGGCTTCTCACTGTTGTGGCCTCTCCCGTTGCGGAGCACAGGCTCCGGACGCACAGGCTCAGCGGCCATGGCTCACGGGCCCAGCCGCTCCGCGGCATGTGGGATCTTCCTGGACCGGGGCACGAATCCGTGTCCCCTGCATCAGCAGGTGGACTCTCAACCACTGCGCCACCAGGGAAGCCCCTCTGCCAGGTTTTTAATCAGACTGTTTGTTCCTTTGCAATCGAGTTGTATGAGTTCTTTATATATTATGGATATTAGCCCCTTATGAAATATATGATTTGCAAATATTTTCTCCCATTAAGTAGGCTGCCTTTTTATTTTAATGGTTTTCCTTGCTGTGCAGAAGCTTTTTAGTTTGATGTAGTCCCACCTGTATATTTTTACTTTTGTCGCCTTTGCTTTAGTGTCAAATCCAAAAAATCATCACCAAGACTGATAGGAAGAAGCTTACTGCCTATGTTTTCTTCTAGGAGTTTTATGTTTTCAGGTCTTATATTCAAGTCTTTAATCCATTCTGGGTTTATTTTTGTATACGGTGTAAGATAGTGGTCCAATTTCATTCCTTTGCCTGTGGCTGTCCATTTTTCCCAACACCGTTATTGAAGAGACTATCCTTTTCCCATTGTATATTCTTGGCTCCTTTGTCCTAAATTAATTGACCATATATGTGGGGGTTTATTTCGGGGCTCTCTATTCTTTTCCATTGATCTATGTGTCTGTTTTCATGCCAATACCATACTGATTACGATAGCTTTATATTACAGTGTGAAATCAGGAAGTGTGATGCACCCAGTTTTGTTCTTCTTTCTCAAGACTGCTTGGGTTATTCAGGGTATTTTGTGGTTTCATACAAATTTAAGGATTATTCTACTTCTGTGAAAAATGCCAATGGAATGTTTGATGGGATTGCACTGAATCTGTAGATTGCTTTCAGTAGTGTGGACATTTTAACAATATTAATTCTTCCAACCCATGACAATGGAATACCTTCCGTTTGTCTTCAATTCCTTTCATTAATGTCTTAATAATTTTATGGTGATCTTTTTTTCTTTCAGCAAGGAAAGAAAAGGTGTTGCCCCATGGCCTTCTCATTTGCATTGTTTCCAATAAACATGCATCATCATTATCTTTTTCCATCTAAATAATATGCCCTTTTTGGGGGGCACTGTTTTAAAGATTTTTCTCTTTATTACTAATTGCAAACAATTTGATTACAAACGTACCTTATTGTAGTTTTTTTCGTGTTTTTGTGCTTGAGGTTGGTTAAACTTTGGGGATCTCTGGGTTTAGAGTTTTCATCAAATTTGGAAAAAATTCAGCCATTAATTCTTTAAATATTTTTACTGTACTACTTGCTCTCTCTTACAGAGACTCCATTACTCCACCATTAGGACTCTTGAAGTTGGCCCAAAGTTGACTGATACTCTGTTCATGTGTTATAGTCTTTTTTTCCTCTGCTTCATTTTTGTTGTTTCTGTGTATTCACATTCACTAATCTGTTCCTCTACAATGTCCACTCTGCTAGTTAATCCCATCCACCCATCCCATTTTTCATCCTGGACATTGTAGTTTTCACCTCTAAGAGTGTGAGTTAAGTATATTTTAATATCTTCCATCCTCTATTTAATATGTTCAATTTTTACTATAAATTCTTGTACATATGAAACACAGTTATAAAAACTGTTTTAATGTCCATTTTCATTAATTCATCTGCTTCAATTCTAGGTCAGTTTTGATTGATTGGTTTTTCTCCTCATTATGGGTTGTATTTTCCTGCTTCTTTGCCATATCTGGTAATTTTTAATTGGATACCAGACATTGTAAATTTTTACCTTGCTGGGTACTGGAATTTTTTGTATTCATATAAATATCCTTGAGTTTTGTTCTAGGTTGTGGTTATCAGGAACGGGCTTGATCCTCTCTGGTCTTGTTTTAAAATTTTTAGCATCGTTAATCTAGAGTCAGTTTTCTCCACTCTTGAGACAAAACACTTCTGAATACTCCTTCTAATCAACCACCAATTATGCTGTCTATCATCCTCACTGGTAGGAACAGCACCATTCCCAGCTGTAAAGCCTTCATCAATATTTATAACATTGAAGTTGTACATAACCTACAAACCCAGTAATTCACTTGTGGAGAAACAGTTGCAATGTATATTAGAAGACAAGTAAAAGCATATTCATTGCAGCATTATTTAAAATGCTGGAAAAGTTAAAGCTTCCTAAATGCCTATCAGTAATGAACAGATTTATCGATGGTAATAAATTGACAGGACAGAATGATATGTAGTAGTTTAAATCAATGAATTAGAGCTATAAGTATCAACGTGGAAAGATCCAAAAAACAAAATAGAGGTTAAGAAAAAAAAAGCAAGTTGCTAAATGAAAAAATACAGTAGAATGCCATTTACATTTAGCTTTCAAAAACACCACATACAACACTGTTAATTTTACATATAGTAAAATTTCAGGCATTAGATGGGATGCCTTGGCAAGAAACAGCTCCACAATTTCAATGGCTTAACAAAAGGGGTTTTTTTTTCTTGTTGCTTTTCATGCTGCATATCCCATGCTGAAAGGAAGGAAGGAAGGAAGGAAGGAGGCTTTGCTCATTATAGTCACTCTGGGACTATGTTTAAAGAGGTTCTATAACCTTCCTTAATCACTTTAGCAAGTGGAGGGGTGAGCAGCGAATCACATGCTAGCTCTGAAATCTTCCACCTGGAGGTGGATACATGCCATTTCCACTGCACTTCATTAATCGAAAAGCAAATCACATGTCCATTGGTAACTTCAAAGGGGAACAAGGGAGCACTATCTTACCTCATGACCAGAAGAAAAAGAAAAAGAATTTGTGAACAGCTCTAATGATTACCACAATTAATCATTAGAGGGAGGGAGGAAATGGAATCAGAGAGGGGTAGGAACTTAATTTCATCTTTAACTATAATGTCTTTTTTACAATTTTTTTATAAGTCAGAAAAAATAAATGCAGAATTCCTGACCATACTATCAGAGGTATTCATTCAGTAGTACTACATTAGGGCTCTAGCATGTATATAATATTTTTAAAGACAAGAAATACTTTAAAAAAAACTTTTTAAATTGAAGTATAATTGACAAATAACATTAGTTTCAAGTGTACAACATAATGATTTTTTTTTTATTGGCCAAGCCACATGACATGTGGGATCTTAGTTCCCCGAACAGGGACTGAACCCACACCCCCTGCAGTGGAAGCATGGAGTCTTAACCACTGGACTGTCGGGGAAGTCTCTCATAATGATTTGATATTTTTATATATTGTGATATAGTCACCACAGTAATTCTAGTTAACATCTGTCACCATACATAGTTAAAACTTTTTTTCTTGGGATGAGAACTTTCAAGATCTACTCTCTCAGCAACTTTCAAATATGCAACACAGTATTATTAACTGTGACAAAGAGTCACCATCCTTATATATTACATCCCCAGTACGTCTTTATTTTATAACTGGAAGTTTGTACTTTTTGACTTCCTTCACCCATTTCATCCACCCCTTACAAAAAACATTTTAAAAGCATAAAATACTTCAATAAAACATTTGCTAATTTGGGAGTCAGTATATATATAATGGTTATATCATCCTCCATACATTTTCTTATTTTTTTATCATCTCAAAGAGATGTTTTTAAACATCTACATATCGTATGTACACAAAGAAAGTAATCTAGTTTAGGCTTTTAATCTCACAGATATAAAACTAATGTGCAGAAAAATTAAACGATTTTCCCAATTTGTATAACTAAAGGTCAAACCACATAATTTACTAAGTCCAGTAATATATTATTAAAACTGAAGGATACTTAACATATAAAAATCGCTCATTAAAATGTTACAACATATAACATTAGAACATTCATTATAAAAATTCATAAAGCTGTAGTAATATTATTTATTTATATTTTTAAAAACCAATGCAAATTCATTATTTTGCCTAATTATTGAGGTATAGTTGATTTACAATATTATATTAGTTTCAGGTGTACATCATAGTGATTCAAATGTTTATAGATTATAAACAGGTCTATCCATGTGTTGCAAAAGGCAAAATTTCTTTCTTTTTTTATGGCTGAGTGGTATTCCATTGTACATAGTACCACTTCTTTTTTATCCATTCATCTCTTGATGGACACTTAGGTTGCTTCTATATCTTGGCTATTGTAAATAGCTGCTATGAACATTGGGGTGTGCATGTATCTTTTTGAATTAGTGTTTTCACTTTCTTTAGATATTTACTCGGGAGTTGAGTTGCTGATCATACAGTAATTCTATTTTTAGTTTTATGAGGAACCTCCGTACTATTTTCCATAGTTGCTGCACCAATTTACATTCTCATCAATAGTGCCCAAGAGTCCCTTTCTCCACATTCTTGACAACATTTGTTATTTGTACTCTTTTTTTATAATAGTCATACTGACAAGTGTGAGGTAATACCTCATTGTGGGTTTGATTTGTAGTTCTCTGATGATTAGTGATGTTGAGCATCTTTTCATGGGGCCTGATGGCCACCTGTATGTTTCCCTTGTAAAAATGTCTATTCAGGTCTTCTGCCCATTTTAGTTGGGTTGTTCAGTTTTTTGACATTGAGCTGTACGAGCTGTTCATATATTTTGAATATTAATCACTTATCAGTCATATCCTTTGCAAATGTTTTCTGCCATTCAGTAGGCTGTCTTTTCATTTTGTCAGTGGTTTCCTCCTCTATGCAAAAGCTTTTAAGTTTAATTAGGTCCCATTTGTTTATTTTTGCTTTTGTTTCCTTTGCTTTAGGAGGGATATCCCAAAAAAATATTGCTACAGTTTATGTCAAAGAGTGTTCTGCCTATGTTATCTTCTAGGATTTTATGGTTTGCTGTCTTACATTTAGGTCTTTAATCCATTTTGAGTTTAGTTTTGTGTATGGTATGAGAAAATGTTCCAATTTCATTCTTTCACAAGAGCTGTCCATTTTTCTCAGCATGTTTTGAACAGACTGTCTTTCCCCCACTGCATACTCTTGCCTCCTTTGTATTGGATTAATTGACCATAAATGTCTGGGCTTACTTCTGGGCTTTCTATTCTGTTCCACTGATCTATGTGTCTGTTTTTGTGCCAGTACCATACTGTTTTGATTACTATAGCTTTGTAGTATAGTCTGAAGTCAGGGAGCATGATACCTCCAGATCTGTTCTTCTTTCTCAAGATTGCTTTGGCTATTTGGGGTCTTTTGAGTTTTCATACAAATTTTAGAATTATTTGTTCTACTTCGGTGACTAATCCTATTGGTACTTTGATATGATGGCATTAGATATGTAGATTGCCTTGGGTAGTATGGTCATTTTAGCAATATTACTTCTTCCAATTCATGAACACTGTATTATCTTTCCATCTGTGTCATCTTCAATTTCTTTCATCAGTATCTTAGAGTTTTCCAAGTACAGAGTAAATCTCCTTAGATTTATTCCTAGGTTTGTTTTTTGTTTTTGTTTTTTTGATGTTATGGTAAATGGACCATTTTCTTAATTTCTGATAGTTCATTGTTAGTGTATAGAAATGCAACATATTTCAGCATATTAATGTTGTATTTTGCAACTGTACTGAATTCATTGATGAATTTTTGGTGGCATCTTTAGAATTTTCTATGTGTACTGTGTGTCACCTGCAAACAATGACAGTTTTACTTCTCTCTTTCCAATTTGGATTTCTTTTATTTCTTTTTATTGTATGACTGCTGTGGCTAAGACATTCAGTGCTATGTTGGATAAAAGTGGCGAGAGTGGGCATCTTTGTCTTGGTCCTGTTCTTAGAGGAAATGCTTTCAGCTTTTCACCATCGGGTATGATGTTAGCTATGGGCTTATCATATGGCCTTTACTATTTTTAGGTTTGTTCCCTCTGTCCCTACTTTGTTGAGAGTTTTAATCATAAATCGATGTTGAATTTTGTCTAAAGCTTTTTCTGCATATATTGAGATGGTCATGATTTTTATTCTTCAATTTGTTAATATGGTTTATCATATTGATTGATTTGCAGATATTGAACTATCCTTGCATCCCTGGGATAAGCCCTGCTTGACCATGGTGTATGATCCTTTCAATGTATTGTTGATTTCAGTTTGCTGATATTTTGTTGAGGATTTTTGCATCTATGTTCATCAGTGATATTGTCCTGTACTTTTCTTTTTTTGTGGTGTGTTTGGTTTTGTTATCAGGGTGATGCTGGCCTTGTAGAATGAGTTCAAAAGTATTCCTTTCTGTGCAATTTTTTAGAATAGTTTCAGAAGGATAGGTGTTAACTCTTCTCTACATGTTTAGTAGAATTCACCTGTGAACACATCTGGTGCTGGACTTTTGTTTGCTGGGAGTTTTTTGTTACTGACTCAATTTCAACGCTCTGGTAATTGGTCTGTTCATATTTTCTATTTATTCCTTGTTCAGACTTGGGAGACTTGTGTATTTCTAGGAATTTGTCCATTTCTTCTAGGTTGTCCATTTTATGGGCATATAGTTGTTCACAGTAATCTCTTATGACCCTTTGTTATTTCTGTGGTGTTAGTTGTAACTTCTTTGCCATTTCTGATTTTATTGATCTGGGCCCTCTCTCTTTTTTTCTTGATGAATCTGGCTAAAGGTTTATCAATTTTGTTTACCTTTTCAAAGAAACAGCTCTTAGTTTCATCGATCATTTCTATTGTTTTCCTAGTCTCTCTACTTCATTTACTTCTGTTCTGATCTTTATGATTTCTCTCCTTGTGCTAACTCTAGGTTTTGTTTGTTCTTCTTTTTCTAGTTCATTTAGGTGTAAGCTTAGGTTGTTCCTGAGTTTTCTTGTTCCTTGAGGTAGGCTTGCATCTCAGTAAACTTTCCTTAGAATTGCTTTTGCTGCATCCCATAGATTTGGATCATTGTGTTTTCATTTGTCTTTAGGAGTTTTTTAATTTCTTTTTTGATTTCAATGATACAGTGGTTGTTTAGCAGCATTTTGTTTAGCCTCCACATGTGTGTTTATGTTTTTTTCAATTTTTTTCTTGCAGTTGATGTCTAGTCTCATAGTGTTGTGGTTGGAAAAGATGCTTGATATGATTTCAGTTTTCTTAAATTTACTGAGACGTATTTTTGGCCTAGCATGTGATCTGTCCTGGAGCATGTTCCACATGCACTTGAAAAGAATGTGTATTTTGCTGTTTGGGGATGGAAGTCCGTTAAGTTCATTTTATCTGATGTGTTGTTTAAGACCAGTGTTTCCTTATTTTCTGTCTGGATGATCTGACCAATGATGTAAGTGAGGGGTTAAAGTCCCCTAGTACTATTGTGTTACTGTCAATTTCTCCCTTTATGTCTATTAATATTTGCTTTATTACTGCTGTATTTTCTTCTTGGATTGATCTCTTGATCATTATGTAATGTCCTTCTTTGTCTCTTGTTACAGTCTCTGACTTAAAGTCTACTTTGTCTGATATAAGTATTGCTACTCCAGCTGTTTTTTGATTTCCATTTACATGGAATACCTTTCTCCATCCCCTCACTTTAAGTCTGTGTGTGCCTTCAGAACTGAAGTGAGTCTTTTGTAGGCAGCATATGTATAGTTCTTGCTTTTGTATCCATTCACACGTTCTATGTCTTTTGATTGGAGCATTTAGTCCATTTACATTTAAAGTAATTATTGATAGGTATGTACTTATTGCCATTTTGTTAATTGTTTGGGGATTGTTTTTGTAGTAACTTTTTTGTTCCTTTCTTCTTTTGTTCTCTTCCCTTGTGATTTGATGACTAGTGTTATGTTTAGGTTTCTTTCTCTTTCTTTTGTGTATATCTATTACAGAATTTCGGTTTGTGGCTACCATGAGGTTTTTATGTATAAATCTCTATATTATTATTTTAATTTGCTGTTTTAATTTCAAATGCATTTTAAAAACCCTGCATTTTACTCCCCTCCCCCCCATTTACTGTTATTGACATCATATTTTACATCTTTTGGTTTTGTGTGTCCCTTAACTACACATTTCAGATATAAATGATTTTACTACTTTTGTCTTTTAACCTTCCTGTTGTTGTGTTGGTTAGATTCTGACAGGGCAGGCTGCAGTGCTGTGGTGGTCCTGAGGCTGGTGTCTGCCCACTGGTGGGAAGGGTTGGGGTCCCGGGGATCCCAGGGCTAGTACCCGCCCACCAGGAGGTAAAGCTGGGTTCTGGGGCTTGGCTGGCTAACTGATAGGCAGAGTTGTGTCCTGGGGTCTCTGGCTGCAGGGCCCGGGATCCCAGAGCAGGTGTCCGACTACTGGTAGGTGGGGCTGGGTCCCAGGATATCCAACTACAGAGCCCTGGGTGTCCTTGAGCTGGTTTTAGCCCACTGGTATGCAGGGCCGGTTCCTAACACATTTGGCTGCAGAGTCCTAGGTGTCCTAAAGCTTGTGAGATTACCTGGTAGGTGGGGCTGCTTTCTGGGGAAGCTGGCTGAGGGGCCCAAGATGTCTCAGTGCTGGTGCCGGCCTGCTGGTGAGTGGGCTGTGTCCTGCCATGACAGGCTGCGGGGCTGCGGTGGTCTTGGGGCTTGGGTCTGCCCACTGGTGTATATGGCTGGAGCCCAGGATGTCCTGGGGCTGGTACCTGCCCACTGGTGTGTGAGTCTGGTTGAGAGGCTAGAGCCAGCTTGCTGGTGGGCAGGGCCAGAGCCCAGGGGAGTCTTGGGGCTGGTACCTGCCCACTGGTGGCTGGAGCTGGGTCCTGTGGTCTCCGGATGCAGGGCCCTGGGGTTCCCAGGGCTAGTGCCTATGCACTGGTATGTGGAACTGGGTCCTGGCCCCTCTGGTTGCTATGGGCTCAAGGGGTCTTAAGGCAGCCTGGCCGCTGGTGAGTGGGGCTGTGTCCCCACCCTGTTAGTTGCTTGGCCTGATGCATCCCAGCAGTGACCCAGCAGGGCCAGGTCAGGCACTAATAACCTAGAGGGAGGATTCCAAATGGTGCTTACCAGCACCAGCGTCCATGTGGTAGAATGAGCTCCCCCAAATGGCTGCCACCAATATTATATTAATTTATGTGATTAAAATTTAGAATAATATTACCTTCAGAAAATAAATTAAGTAACATATATATAATTTAATGCTTAAGAATTTCAGAGATTAGCTTAAGAATAAAAAGACACTTAGCTTTTTTGCTCTATAACGACAACCTGCAGAATTAAAATCAGACGCTTAGAACAGAAATCTTACCTGTTCGCTTATTTCTGTCCACATAACAATACTTTAACTCATAGTCTTGTAATAAATCATGAACTTCCTGAAAGAGACAAAACATGAACTCAATAAACACATGAATGCAGTTAGTAGATGATCCACCTGTAGCAGCCGAGCACCATTACCATCACCATCCCCCATGTAAAAAACTCTTCTATGGATCTCCATCACTTATTTAAATTAAAGGCATTCAGGCCCACCAGATATGGCACCAACCTACCTCTGCAAATACATCTTCCAATATATCCCTACACATGCCCATATTCCTGCTCAGATGAACACTCATTCTCTCGTGAGTATACCATGCACAATCCTCATTCTGAATTACGCTGATACCTCGATCTAGCATGGGGCAAACATACCACTACAGCTCCCAAACTTCATCTAGAATCACATGCTTCCTTTGAAATCCCAGCTCAAATGTTCTTCCATGAACATTTTTCCAATTCTTTTCCACAGAACATCACCCCTCCCACCACTGTGCTAACAACGGTCATACTTTATTTATGCCTCTCTTACACAAATAATAAGAAATGTTTCTACTTGTGTTCTACATACTGAGTTTCTAACAAGTGTTACACCTGTAGATGGTAATACCAGCATGTAGAAGAAATAAATATAAATTAAAACCTAATTTAGAGATCCCTGGGTATGAAAACAAGTAACAACCACCAAGGTATGGTATGTAGTCCAATTTATTTCCCCTTGGCTCCCCAAGATGTTTAAACTGGCTTTCTTGTTTGTTCAGTTTCTATTACTAATCCAGTCTGAACTTTTAAACTGTGATATCATAACTTCCATCCACCTGGGAAAATACAGTATATTTCCTCTGTATTTCTCCAAACCTTTCTGTTAAACTGATAATACTTGAGTACAAGAACTATATTTATCTGTATATTATATATATTGCTTTGAGCATACTAGGCACTCACATAAACATTAAAGTGAATATAATTTATTTTGTCACTGACTTGATATTAAGCCTTGAAAATTTTACTCATAATATACAACCGATGTAGTTATTATTTTTTAAAGGAATTGAACTATCACATAAGTGGACATTTGGACCCCAGGTAAGACAGTGGTACAGCCAACCTGTTCTATATTACAAATGAATACACTAAACAGACATAAATGCTAGGATGTTAAGTTTGCAACCTAAACTAATTAATTCAGTAATATAATAATAATTCTTATTACTAATATTTTTATAGTTAACATTCATTTAGTTTTTACTAGGTACCAGAACACTGAACTTACTCCTTTCATTAAAAAATCAGGAAACCAGAGCAGAGCAAATTCAAGTAACTTGCCAAAGCTTACACTCAGTAATTTGCTGAGTATAGATTCACCAATTGGCTTGGTTCTAGGGACAACACTCTTACCCTCTATGCTATACTGCCTTATTTCTTCCAGGATTAACTGAAATAGTATACTACCACAGTTAGTTATAAAACCAACACCACAATGTCCAAATAAGTGATCATATGGAAATGGAAAATAAGTAAGAGGACAGTTACAAGTTGAGAAACATTTTCTCTTTCAATCCAACGTAAGGGAGTGGGGGAGACTGATATAATAGGCAAAGTATAAAAATAGTGCTGGGTGAAACAAAGACAATCATCTTTGAGATAAGAAAGATAAGAAAGGTAAAGGTGATAATTTAGTATTCTTTATCAGTCATATTAGAAATGTTTTAAAATATATATACTTATCAATTGTGTAAAATATTGTTTGATGAATTACATAGTAATATGATCAACATACAGATTCGTTTATATATTACTGCTATGGTAATTTTTTGTCTTGTAAGCTTCAAAATTTTCTTGAACTTAAACAACAGTGTATTGCTCATTAAGTAAACATAACTCTCTCAGCAGTATACCATATATATTTTGCCAATCAGCTAATTTAATATTATACTTTATATAGAAGGTGACACAGTTTTGTTTGAAAGGATCCAGTGTGTGCTTTTAGTTGCACAAACTTTAATCTCTCATTTCACTAGTTAACAGCTGTCAAATGCCAGATAAAGAAAACATGATACTGCTCTTCACTTGATCAAGTCTCCGTAAACAATTGACATGTTATATTACTCATTTAGCTAACAGAACCACCTAAGTTTTCAAAGATGCATTTTGCAAGTTGGAAATTTTATTTTTAAAACACCCATATTTCTAACCACAGCTTTCCTATGTATCAGACGTGGAATACAGATTTTGCCAACTGGGAAACTTTACAAAGCTTCTTGCAAAGAAAAAAACAATTATTTTTCTCCATGCCCTGGTTGCCTTGACCCAGGCAAAAGTGGGTCACCCCTCAACTTGAGCCTCGGCAAGTTGGCCAAATTAAAAACTTAAAACCTGAAAGAGAGTCCTAACGACCATTTGCCAAAATTCTACTGTGCTCCACACCACACAAAACCAAAAGGACTAAAATTATGTCTCCCTGTTCTAATCTAGTTTTATGACACATTCAACTTACAAGCTAACTTTAAGGAATGAAGTTGCACCTTTGATGCAAATACTTTGTCCTCTGACTAGCAATATCAGTTACACATTTCTTACAGTAAGATGAGCTCATCGAAATTGGTAATTGTTAGATAGCTTTAGTAACCTATTTCCAGACCCGATTCACCATCACCCCCTGGAATTAAATGAAAAGTTTACCACATATGAAATGTTTTCTGGGGAGAGGTTTAATAGCTTTCAACTCAAAACAGTCTGTTAGTAACCCCCCAAAAGTCAAACAACCATTGTTCTAGCTGGTGTGGACTTCCTCCTGAATGAAACCCAGCCTTAGTTTTAAACTTGAATCACACTGTCTTCCAAGCCCTCTGCAGACTTATGTTCTAAAAAGGGCTTTCATAGATTAAAGCACTTTGCTTTTAAATTCCACTTTTTTGGAATGAAAAAAATATTTTTATTTATGTTCTTTTAAAATTGTAAGTGATTTGATAACACAAAAGGATTATCTGTAACATATATTATGAGGCATAATAATGAAATAAGCACCCAGGAGCTCTACACCAAACTTAAAGACTAGGACATTGGCAACACTGTTCCATCTAACTATGCCTTCCTGCACTAGCCCATCCCCCATAGCTGGGGTCCTCAGGCAGCTTTGTATCCCCAAATAATACATTGTTTTGGTTTGTTTCTGAGCTTTATAAAAATGGTATTATGCTATTTTTAATCTTCTTTGCCTTGCTTTTTATACTCAATATTATGTTTCTAAAATTCACTCATGATCCACATGGCTACTGTTCATTTATTCACTATGGTTTAACGTTCCATTCTGTGATTTTAGTATGGTTTACATATCTATTTTTCTATCAGTGAATATCTGATTTGTTTCCAGGTTGTTGCTATTTTGCTACTGTTTGCTATTAAACTACTGTCACCTTCTTGTAAATTTTACGTATCTCCTGGTGTCCCTGTGCAAAAGTTTCTGAAAGTGGGAAATTCCTGGGCTATACATACGCAAAGGATCGTCTTTACAAGAAAGGGCCAGCTTCTTTACCAGAAAGATTGTTATAGTTTACATTCCCATCGATGGTATATGGGAGTCCTTACAATGCCTGGTCTCATCAGACACTTAAGTTTTGTCAATTTAGTGGATAGAAAATCATACCTCCTTGTGCTCTTGATTTGCATTCCCTTGATTAATAAGGCAGGGCATTGTGATGGTTAGTTTTGTGTGTGAACTTGGCTCCAGAATCCAGTTCTTAAGTAATCTACGTGTTGCTGCAAAGGTATTTTCTAGATATGGTTAATATCTACAATCAGTTTACTCTAAGTGAAGGAGATCACCTTGGATAATGCAGGTGGGCCCCATCTAGTCAGCTGAAGAGCTTAAGAGAAAAATCGAGGTATTCTGGAGAAGAAATCCTGCCTCAAGACTGCAGCATCAACACCTGCCTGAGTTTCTAGCCTGCTGGTATACCTCACAGATTTTAGACTAGCCAGCCCTCACAATCAATCAATCAATTTCTCTATGTATGTATATAGTATAAATACATATTAATATAAATTTTATATATAATGTTTCTCAGAAGAACTCTGATACAGGTATTTTTCATATTTGTTTACCATTTATTTCCTCTTCTGATAAACATTTACTTATCTTTATTGCCCATTTTTCTATTGTTTATACTATTTTTTTTTTTTTTTTTTGCGGTACACGGGCCTCTCACCGCTGCAGCCTCTCCCGTCGCGGAGCACAGGCTCCAGACATGCAGGCCCAACGGCCATGGCTCACAGGCCCAGCCTCTCCACGGCATGTGGGATCCTCCCAGACCAGGGCACGAACCCGTGTCCCCGCATCGACAGGCGGACTCTCAACCACTGCGCCAACAGGGAAGCCCTATGTTTTCTTATATTGACATGTAGAATTTTTTTTTAATATTTTGGATACTAATTCCTTGTTGGGAAGCATATTATATATGTATTCCCCTAGTAAGTGGTCTGTCATTTTATTTGTGGGTACTTTTGGTAAAGAGAAGTTTTTCATTTAATGAAGCCAAATGTATCAGCTTTTTCCTTTAGAATTTCTGTTTTTTGTGCCTTAAGAAATCCTTTCCTACCCAAGGTCATACGATAGTTTGTCTTCCAAGTTTTTAAATTTTTTTCTTTCACTTATCAGTTTTTAGTCAGCTGGAGTTAGCCATATTATTCTAGCCATAATTTCCAGTACAATCTTGAATAGAAGTGATTCTGGTATTGCTCCTAATCTCAAAGGGAAATTTTTCAGTATTTCACCATGGAACATGATTGCTTTTGGTTTCTCTAGATAATCTTTAAGTTTGAGGAATTTGTATTCTATTCCTGTTTGCTATGAGTTTTTATTATGAATGGGTGTTAAATGTTATCAAATGCTTTTTCTGCATCTACTGAGATGACTTAAGTCCCATCTTCATGCCAGTGATCTCCAAATTTTTATCTCCGCCTCAAATTTCTCTCCCGGGCTCCACACCTGTACAAGCTATTGCTTGCTCAGAACTGCATTTGAATGTTACACACCAGATAATACTGTTTTGGGCCCAACACAAGGCCCATCATATGATACATTTCGTGGTACTGGCTGAGTAAATGCAGTGTCAATTTTAACTTGGCTAAATTTTTAACAGCTTTCAATACAGCTGTTTTGCTGGAAAGTTCTTTTGAATACCTACTCTTTGCCAGGGGAATATTTTGACTTGGCTTAAAAAAAAATTTAGTAAACTTTCAGCTTTTTTATTAGCAGTATAATAATTTATTGAATGTTTACTTTCTCTCAGGCCCTTTATTGAAATAACTTTGTTTAACCCTAACAAACCCATGATATGGATTTTAAAGCTGGATGTTATTATCGATTTTAAAGCCGAGGATATTGAGGCCTAGAGAAGGGACTTGTATAGACAGTATGTAACGAATCTGGGATTCAAACCCAGGTTGACAGACCTTAGAGCAAACACAATGAATACTATATCTTAAGTATCATCAATACGAAAATAAAACCTATGAACTATTCATTTCCATCGCATTCCTAATGCTTACTGCATCACTGACCTCCTAACCTTAAGACAGAGATCAGGCTAAGAACAAAGTTTGGGAGATAAAAACAACATAATTTTACTTTTTGACAGCTAGAAATCTGAAAGCATCACTCCCTTGTTTAAATATTTCAATGGATCCTCATTTACCTTAAAAAAAAATCCAAACTTCCTTAAATGTCTTACAATCATCTGGTCCTACTTAATGTGCTAGCCTTATATTGAATCACTACCCCTCTCAAACTCTACACCTTAGCCACAATGCCCTAACTCTTGGCCATGCTTTTTCTTTTTTTTAGGACTTGATATATCTTGTTACTACCACTCTGAATATTCCTCACGTCTCCCTTTCTCTCCCTTCCCCTAGTTAATTTCTCTCTCCCTGGTTTTCAGCTTAAATGAGTTTCTCTAAGAAGCCTTTCTGAATCTCTCAGGTGTGGAGTAGGTATCTTTCTTTTGTGCTCCCATAGCATTTTTTACTTTTTCCATCGCAACACTTATAGCACCTATCATCCGTATTTTAACTGCTTATATCTGTATCTTCATTAGATTGTAGGCTTATTGATAGCAAATAGCATGTATCTGGCCTTGTTCGTAAAAAAGTCTCCAACGTTTGGCAAAAACCAGACCTTGAATATTTGTTAAGTGCATGAATATTTGTTTCTACATATTACCTTTAGCAACTCCAATACAGTATTTTTTCTAAGATTATTTTACAATCTGAACATAAACCAATACGTTTAAACTGCTCAAAAAGAAAAAAACAATTACTCTCTTTACACTAACCTAATACATAACTCACTTCTTCTTTAAAAGAAAATATTTACATACCTCAAATTAATGAATATTATATATCTAGCAGTAAGAGGTTCTCCTTGAGCAGTTCTTGCTTATAGATATCCCCAGGAGATATATTTACATAACCATGTCTCCCAAAGAATAATCCTACAGAAATCACCATCTCCTTTTCTCTGACACAAATGTTTTTTCTTTCCAATAACACCCGGATGTAATACTGTATTCGTTTTCCATTGCTGTGCAACAAATTAAATTGCTTAAAACAATCCCCCCCCCAAAAAAAAAAACAATCCCCATTTATTATCTCTCAGTTTTATAGGTCAAAAGTTCTGGCAGGCTCAAATGCATTCTCTGCTTAGGGTCTCTCAAGGCCTAAAATCAAGGGCTGAGGCAGGCTGGGCTCTTATCTGGAGGCTCTAAGAAAGAATGCAGTTCCACTCATTAAGGCAGTTAGCAGAATTCAGTTTCTTGCAATTGTAGAACTGAAGTCCCCATTTTCTCGCTGGCTGTCAGCTGGGGACCACACTCAGCATCTAGAGACTGCTCTAAAATCCTTGTATGTGGCCCCCCTGCATCTTCAGACCCAGCAACAGTGCATCAAACCCTTCTTGTGCTTCAGATCATCTGACTTCTCCCTCTGCTACTAGCTGGAGAAAACGCTCTGCTTTTAAAGGGCTAGTATGATGAGATATGGCTCACTGGGATAATCTCCCTTTTGATACCCCTAAGTCAACTGAGTAGTAACCTTAATTATATCTGCAAACATCCCCTTCTGTCATGTAATGTAACAATCACACATGTGATACCTTATCACATTCACAGTTCCATGGATTAGAAATCTTGGGGGGCCATTTCTAAATTCTGCCTGCCACGACACCACTAATAATAGATATCACTTACTGTACCCTTACACGTATTTTACACAAAATATCTTATTTCATACCACAGGTTTCAGAGCTCAAGCAAGGGGAGGAGGACATCTGCCCAGAAGGAAACCCCAGCACAGAGAGTCAGAACTCAGGCAAGGTGAGGAAGCCTTCTGGCCAGTGGAACAGCCCAGTACAGAAGGATGGAGCTTATATTGGATGAGGTGGGTGTCTGCATGCGGGAGGGCACAGTCACCTGCAGGGGTGATGGGAGATGGATCACTTAAAGAAGGGCTGTTCAAATAAGTAAATATATTAAGGACAATGAACACCGGGATTCTCACTGTCAGAAAAAAAAAAAGAAAAGTAACAAACACGGAATGGGAGAAAACTAGAAAGAACTCTACAGAGTTAGACTGCAATGTGATATATCAGTGTGAACTCATTCCTTTCAATAGACAGACAGATAGAGGTGTAAATATATGTGTGTACACACATACATACACTCATATATTCTCTAGCTCTGCCTACTAAGAGGAACGGACAGCAGTGATATCTCGATGGCAATGAGTACATCTAGTTCCCAGATCTTGGCTTCTTAATAGCATTTTCCCCTAAAAGAAACTAGGCTTTATAAGAGTCATCTAGGGCTGCCATAACAAAATATCATAGACAACAGAAACTTAATTTTCTCACAGTTCTGGAAGTTAGAATTCCAAGATCAAGGTTCTAATTGATCTGGCTTCTGCTGAGATCTCTCTTCCTGGCTTGTAGATGGCCACCTTCACCCTATGCCCTCACATGGCCTTTCCTTGGTGCTTGCATACATCGGGGTTGGGCTGGGGGTGAGGCACACAGCAGAAAGAGAGCTCTCTGGTGTCTTTTCTTCAATGACAATAATCCTATCAGATCAGGGACCCACCCTGATGACTTCCTTTAAATTTAATTACTTCCATAGAGACCCCCGGCCACACTGGGGGTTAGGGCTTCAACATATGAATTTGGGGGAAAACAAGCATTCAGTCTCTCATGAAATGGATGATTCAAGAGCTAAAGCACAGAAAGTAAAACAGAAGCTGCAACAGCGTATTGTGTCAAAAGCAAAGGGAAGTGCTCAGTGAATGACAGGGACATGTCAAAAGTACACAGGACCAGTAGACAAAATATAGAAGCAACCTAAGTGTCCATCAAAAGATGAATGGATAGGGCTTCCCTGGTGGCGCAGTGGTTGAGAGTCCGCCTGCCGATGCAGGGGATGTGGGTTCGTGCCCCGGTCTGGGAAGATCCCACATGCCGCGGAGCGGCTGGGCCCGTGAGCCATGGCCGCTGAGCCTGCGCATCCGGAGCCTGTGCTCCCCAACGGGAGAGGCCACAACAGTGAGAGGCCCGCGTACAGCAAGAAAAAAAAAAAGATGAATGGATAAAAAAGATGCGGTGTGTGTATATATATACAATGGAGTATTAGCCATAAAAAATAATGAAATTTTGCCACCTGCAACAACATGGTTGGACCTGAAGGGTATTATGCAGAGTGAAATAAGTCAGAGAAAGGCAAATTCTGTATGTTATCACTTACATGTGGAATCTAAAACATACAACAAAATATGAATATAACAAAACAGAAACAGACTCACTGATATAGAGAACAAACTAGAGATTACCAGTGGGGAGAGGGACACAGGAAAGGGCACAATAGGGGTAGGGGATGAAGAGGTACAAAGTACTATGGAAAAAATATATAAGGATATAATATATGACACAGGAGAATATAGCCAATTTTTTTTTTTTTTTTTTTTTTTTTTGTGGTACATGGGCCTCTCACTGATGTGACCTCTCCCGTTGCGGAGCACAGGCCCCGGACGCGTAGGCCTAGCGGCCACGGCTCACAGGCCCAGCCGCTCCGTGGCATGTGAGATCTTCCCGGACCGGGGCACGAACCCGCGTCCCCTGCATCGGCAGGTGGACTCTCAACCACTATGCCACCAGGGAAGCCCGCCAATATTTTATAATAACTTTAAATGGAGTATAATCTGTAAAAATATTGAATGACTATGTTGTACCCTTGAAACTAACATAACATTGTAAATCAACTATACTTTAATTTAAAAAAAAAAGACCTTTCCCTTAAGTGTGTGCTAGAATTAGTGACTTGTTTCTAAAGAACAGTGAATGGGAAAAATAGTATCTTTACAGAGGAGTGATGTGGCAGACATCATCTTAAGGAAATGATCAAGGTTAACATCACCAGTGAAAGTCATATTGATGTCATGTACCCCATGAAACGACATGATCAGAAGTGGACTTTGCCTCTGTGGAATTCTTCCCAAAATTCCATAACCCTAATCTCCCATGAGAAAAACATCATACAAACCCGAGGGGTGTTCTAAAAATGTTCTGACCAAACTATCAAGATCATGAAAGACAAGTAAAGACTGAGAAACTGATGCAGAATGGAAATTGAGGAGATGAGATGTGGTAACTAAATGCAATGTGGTACCCTGGACTGGATCCTGGAACAGGAAAAGGACATAAGTGAAAAAAACAAATCAAATCCAAAGTCTACAGTTCCGTTAATAATAATGTACCAATGTAATCTCTTAGTCTTGACTAGTGTACCTTGGTTACAAGATTTAACATTAGGGGAAACTGGGTAAAGAATATATAGGAACTCTATGTACTCTCTTTGTAACTTCTTTTGTAAATCTAAAATTATTCCAAAACAAAAAGTTTATTTAAAAAGAGGACATAGGAGCCAGCTTAAAGAAGCTCCCACTGTCCAAACGTAAAACAATTAAAGCATCAAGGTAAGTAATGATAGTAATGGAGCATAAACCGTTGAACAACATAGGAAACCAAGAGTTTACTTTTGATACAAAATTATAAATCAATAAATTGAACACTAGAAAGGGAATACAGGCATACTTCAGAGACATTGTGAGTTTGGTTCCAGGCCACTGCAATAAAGTGAATATCAAAATAAAGTGAGTCACACAAATTTTTTGGTTTCCCAGTGCATATGAAAGTTATGCTTATACTATAGTATATTAAGTGTGCAGTAGCTTTATGTCTAAAACAAGTACATACCTTAATTAAAAAATACTTTATTGCTAAAAAATTGCTATCCGTCATCTGAGTTGTCAGCACATCATACTCTTTTTGCAACAGTAACAAAGATCACTGATCACAGATCACCGTAACAAATATAATAATAATGAACAAGTTGGAAATATTGTGAGAATTACCGAAATGTGACACAGAGACATGAAGTGAGCAAATGCTGTTGGAAAAATGGTGCCGACAGACTTGTTTGATGCAGGGTTGCCACCAACTTTCAATTTGTAAAAAAGGCAATATCTGTGACAAGCAAATAAAGAAAAGCACACTAAAATGAGGTATGCCTGTAGAATATTTATACAGTCTTAACTAAAGTATCTCCTCTCAAAAATCCTTATCAATTACAAAGGGAAAAACTTTGCTTATAGAAGCCTGGCAGATACCACTTTAATAAAAGTCAATCAGAGGGATCAAAGTTAACTTTATCAGCAATGGGACAAATCTAAAACGTGCATCACCCTGTGATATTCCTGCCAAGGTTACCTAACTTGAGTCTAATTATGCAGAACTAATCCAATTATATAGAATGTCCAAATTGAAGGACACTCTATAAAGTAACTGGCCTGTAATCTTCAAAAGGGTCAAGGCTGGAAAAGACAAGTTATTCCAGACTGAAGACTAAAAAGACACAACAACTAAGTGCAATATATGATTCTGAACTGGATCCTTTCACTATAAAAGATATGAATGGGAAAACTGGCAAAACTTAAATGCGATCTGTAGATTTGATGGTAGTATTTTGAGTTTGATGGTAGTGATGTGTTTATGCTAGAGAAGGTCCATATTTGTAGCAAATACACAGTAAAGTACTCAGGTTGATAGAGAGTAGGTCAGTGCTCACTCTCAAACAGTTTAGGGGAAAAAAGTTCTTTGTACAGTACTTACGACCTTTCTGTAAGTTTGTGATTATTTCAAAATTTAAAATTTCCCAGATTCACATGTTCTTGTTTATTGCCATTACTTCTACTCTAGATCAGGATGTAAAAAACGAACAAGGTATAAACTCAGAGAGAAGGAGACTGATCTGAAGTCAAAAGCCAGCAGCTGAACTTGAGGGTAACAAGATCCAAAGTTCAGGAAATAAAGGCAAGCTGGGAACTAGAAGCAGATAATCACTGTAGTGGGTTAAAGAAAGATATAAAAACGGATTAGCCGGGGCAAAGCGGATAGGGTGGGGCGGGCTGGAGCTGGGTGAAAGGGGATGGCAGGAGAAGAGGCAAAGAATATGCATGCAAATACAGGCTCAAACAAATACAGTGAATTCTAATGCTATCTCGGCATTCAGGTGGTAACAAAAGTTTAACAGAAACCTTCAAATTCACAAAGAAAATGTACAAGCGTAGGACGAAGGAAATCTAAAGATAATGAGAGTAAATAAGCACAAAATTAAGCATCAAATGCCTAGAAAACAAGTTGAGAGATTCACAGTAAGTTAGAGACTCAGAAATCGAAAAAGGGAAACTTTTCATAGCAATAAATACTTATTGTGAATAGTCCTGATATGTTTTAAAGAGACACCTTCTTTACATTAACCTTGGTTTTTTTTTTTGCGGTACGCGGGCCTCTCACTGTTGTGGCCTCCCCCGTTGCAGAGCACAGGCTCTGGACGTGCAGGCTCAGCGGCCATGGCTCACGGGCCCAGCCACTCCCACAGCATGTGGGATCTTCCCAGACAGGGGCACGAACTCCTGTCCCCTGCATCAGCAGGCAGACTCTCAACCACTGTGCCACCAGGGAAGCCCTATATTAACCTTTGTATCAACAAATACTCATTGTGAATAGTCTTGATATGTTTTAAAGTGACATTCTTTATATCAACCTTTGTAACAACACACGTTAAGTGAGAAACATTACACTGTAATATCTTGGACTCTAAGAAAAAGAATTCTGTACATCCACCCTGTGTCAGGCACAACAGGTAAAGTGTTAGTAATACTGGGTGACCAGAGAACAATGAGCTTTTACATCAAACGTAAAGTGACACAGGTGACTTTCTTAGAAAGAAAATTAAGAAGTCTGATTTATTTTCTTGCCCAGAGGATCATCCCACATATGCATAAATGTGGCCCACAGAAGTTTCTGCTGAAAACTCTTCTCAAGAAGCAGCTTTGGACCCGTTTAAATGGTCCATACTCAGGTGAAGCCCCAAACACATAATCAAAATTACACTGGCGTGGAAAGGTGCTTCTCAGTTTAGGTCTAAAACCTCCCAGAGTGAGATCAGGGGTAAATTACAAGAGATCCACAACCCCTTGAAATTACATGCAAGTTTCTGTGTGCCAGAAGTACAGCATTTTAGAACAAATAGGTGGGTCATCTCCTTCTGTTTTAAACTTCCCTTGGAACAGTGTATCAGGTTCTAGGTTAAACACTGGTGACACAAAGGTAAATATTACATAATCCCTGTCCTTTGAAACACAATATAGAGTGTATGCAGGGGAATTACAATCATAATACAGTGTGGGATAAGAATATAAACTTCGGAATAAAAAAGACATTAGCTTTTCTCCACTCTACTACTACTAAGCTGAATGACTTTGGGCAAAATGCTTGACATTAATTTTGCATCTGTGTTTCCCTATCAGTAAAACGAGAATAAAAAAATCTGATCTCACAGCCTTGAAAAAAGGATTAAATATAATGTAAATGAAGCTCGGTGCCTGGCAACAGTAGGCATCTAATAAACAAAGGTTATTATTGTTATTATAGAAAATTATTGTTATTATAGAATTTGCTCTGGCTGAGGGATTACAAGGAGATCTCAACTAGACTACCATACTCGATTTCGGGCGCCACATTCTAAGAGATGCAATGACAAAATGATAGTGGTGTGCGTTCAGAGAAAAATAAACAAGATGGTGAGGAAACTCAGACTCATGTCCTAAATGTAGTGGTTTGAAGGAGGTGAAGTTATAAGTTAAAAAAGAGAATACCATAATTTCTCTATACTACTAGAGGGGAGAAGTTGGATCAAGAAATCAAAATTTCAGGGAAATAAATTTTACATATTTAAATAAGACATTTATAACAAAAGCTGTCTGAAGATGGAGTAGGATACCTTACAAAACAGTGATTTCTTTGAAACTAAAGGTGTTAAAAATGTGCTACCATGTGCTTAGGACTCTGTAAATTGTGTTCATGTCTTAAGCAAAAGGGTTGGATAAAATGTCTTCTACCATCCTTTCAATAATAAAATTTCATGTTTTTTAAATTAAAATTCTGTATTATTTAGGATAGTACTGGTTGGTAATAACATAAGACCCAACTTGAAATAAATGAAAAATAAAGGGAAGTTAGGGTCTTGCATAACTAAGAAATGCAAAGGTAGGTCAGGCTTCATATATAGTTTGATCAGGGCTCTAGCTCAGCCTCTATTTTTCCTCCCTCCCTCCCTCCCTTCCTCCCTCCCTTCCTTTCTTCCTTTCTTCCTTTCTTTCTTTCCAGGTCAATCCTCCTTTGGATGTCTGCTCTGTCCTCAGAATGTCAGCTACAATCTGAGCAATGTGTCTCTGCATTCATATCCCGTAGGAAGAAAGAATTACCTTAACAACCAAAGTCCTAAGCTTCTTTACTATACTAGGCTGAAATAATCATTGTGGCCAAGGGACTACCATGTGCTGACTGGCTTACACCCAGGTTATTGCCCATCCTTTAACCAATTCCAATGGCAAAAGAGAAGAATTCTGTTTGTTGGTTTATGTCACTTCTACAAATAGGGACAGAAAGCAAATCCACTCAAACCATGCAGTCCCTAAATAATGGAGGGTAGGTCCTCAAAGGAAAATCTGGGTGCTACTAGGAAAGACAAGAGGAAGAACGGAGACTGAGTAGGCAACAGCATCAGGGTCTCAGCCAGAAACAGATGGCACACTCAAAGACTAAGTAACTGGAGAGAATTTTTTAAAGAGACTATCTACAAAAGTTTACAGAAAGCCCATGGTTAGCAACAGTCAGTCCCCTACAATCCCTAGGCCTAATAAAGGCAAGGGGAATGATTACAACAACCCAGACAGCTTAGTTGCATGGAGGGTTCCATTGGAAAGAAACTGTGACCTTTGAAAGAGGAAACAGCCAAGCCACAGTAACCTCACGGAGATGGAGTTGGGTGAATAAATGCCCCAATCTCTCTCTCCTCTGCCCTTTGATCTCCCACCAGTGGCTCTGGCCAAATGCAATCAGAAATCAGAGAATAAGAGAGCGCTGTTAGTGCTTTTCACAGTACGGTCGGCCTCCGAGGACACAGAGCAGGTAAGAAGAGTGGAGAAATGTCTGGAGGAAAAAAATGGAAGATATTCAGTATAGCAACCAGAGACAATCCTCTGCAGAAAATCATGAGCCAAAGCAGCTAATACAGACAAGCGTTCTAGGGGGTCTGATGCCCCCACTTCTCACTCAGGGCCCCTCGATGCACACTATCACCTGCGACTGAGCCGACTGCCTCTTAGGCAAACGAAGTAAAAACAGAGCCAGGGTTTCTAATAAGCAATTATAGATATTTCAACGTATAGATGATTTTGTTTTCTTTATTTATGTCTTAACGTTCTTTCATCAGCCTGTCTCTGCTGGGCTAAGCAGAGCCAAGCATAAAGCTTTTTGCCCACAGATGAGAGATGAGCCCTGGAGACCCTAAGGGTCACTGGCTATAAGGTAGGGAGGCGTCTTTGGACTGTTTAACACTCAGCATTGTGATGCAAACCACAAAATACTCCTCTTCTCAAATGTGTTTTCAGAGCAAGAACAAGCCTTGCTGAAACACTTTTTAAAGAATCTCTGCCAAGACTAGAAATTAGCTGAGCCGGTGGTGTCCCAGAAATGTAGAAATATATTCCTTTAGCAGCTTTCAGTGTTCTTGTTACACTGGGAATAGGATAATACAATACACAGAAGAGACATAGAACTCGTAAGTCAATTCTGATTAATTACACTAAAAAAGAAAACATAATAGATAACTTTTAAGTAGTACAAACTACTACACTAAGAAAAGTAACTTTTGGAAGTAAAATGACATTCTCAATAAGAAAAAGAATGATTTCATAACGCAAAAACATCTCAGTACTGTCAGTTTAAAAAAGAGGCAATAATTACTGAATATACTGTTAGAGAAAACAAATCATGTATATTTTTAAATCCCACAGTTAAAGAACACAAAGCATGTGAGAAAATTCTATTGGTTTTTGAATAACAAAAGAAAAATGGGAATAAATAGACTTTAAAAGGAAAATCAACCAGAGTTTCCTACATTTGGTGGTTTGTTATTCTAAAAAGTGCTATGCTTTCAAATGGGCCTCTATGAATTAACCATCAAGCTTCTCAACTAACTACCCTAATAGAGTACTTTGAAATGAAAGTTAATAATACCCAAAGTGAGACGACAGAATGTTTCTTCTATTTAACCCTAAGCACTTCACATTTTCTTCTAATTACACAATAAAATCTCTTTCAGATTTTAAAATAACTACAACAAAAACAAAATACAGGTACATGCATACGATATGTAAAAAAACAACTGAGTGAACTCAAACAATATAGTAAATAAATGTCACTATTTCTCCAATTTGAAACCCCAGTAGCAATGCTACTGAAACAGATCAAGTTAACCATAAAATATAAACAATTTATAGAAATACAATTAAAAACCACATATTAGGGCATTACCTTAAGTAATCAAAATTCTAAAGTCAGAGTTGCAAAAGACTATTCACACATATAGACACACATATACACAATAGCTACAATGAATAAGAACCAGTGTTCACAGCATTGTAATTATTCACTATAAATAATTCTAATAATTATTATAAATATTATTCATGATAAATTAATCACTATAACAACATTCCAAAACACTAACAAAGACAAATACCAAATCACAGTGGCATGAAGTACTCAGGGATGGAGGTAGCTTTAAAAAACTAGAGTAGAATCCAATGTAGAATCAATAAAAAATGAGACTAGAAATGTAGGCAGGGGCCAAGTCACAAAAGGCCTAGAGTCTAGGGCTTCCCTGGTGGCACAGTGGCTGAGAGTCCGCCTGCCGATGCAGGGGACGTGGGTTCGTGCCCCGGTCTGGGAAGATCCCACATGCAGCAGAGCGGCTGGGCCCGTGACCATGGCTGCTGAGCCTGCACGTCCGGAGCCTGTGCTCCGCAATGGGAGAGGCCACAACAGTGAGAGGCCCGCGTACCGCAAAAAAAAAAAAAAAAAAGCCTCGAGTCTTAGAATTCTATCCTAGTACGTCATGCTTCTCAAGTGGGGTCTGAGTACTCCATGGTAATACAGGAGTATGGAAAATCATAGGATAATTGTGGCGCATCTTCCATAAGTGTCAAGTTTATGTAAAAAATTTGGAGGGAAGTTAAATGAGTTTGTCACTGTTTTTATATTAAATCCAATTTTCCTAGAACATAAAATTAATCTGAAATTTTCAGGCAGAACATGAAGCTTCAAAGCAATTTCACTCTTGCCGTAGGCTAATTCAGGTTCACTATTCCTTACAATTTGAGAAGGGACAAATGAGGGAGAATTTGAGGGAAAGTTTGAGAAGCAGTGCTGGGAATGTGGAGCCAAAGATTTTTGTTCTTGTTGTTTTCTCTTGTTTTGAATAGGGGAATGATATCAGATTTGTGCTTTGGGAAGCTCTCTCAGGGAAACAGTAAGCAGGATGGGCTAAAAAGTAAGAGACAGCACAATAATGAGGGTAAGTGACAAGCAGAAAGGTTGTAACTGTGCAAGAGATGAAAAGGATATGAACCAGAGTTGAAGCTACGAGAACACAGAGGGCTGGGAGGATTCCGGAAAGCACACGATGATCACCAGACAGCGCCTGACAGACGCCACAGTAACTATTCTTTTGAGAACTTATTAGTATAAAGGCGTTCATTTTTTTATAGTATTTCTACTACTGTAAGGTATTTGACATTTGTACCTTTAAAAGCTCCCACTTAAAAATAATACCTTCATGAGAGAGTGGCATGGATATATATACACCACCAAATGTAAAATAGATAGCTAGTGGGAAGCAGCCGCATAGCACAGGGAGATCAGCTCAGTGCTTTGTGACCACCTAGAGGGGTGGGATAGGGATGGTGGGAGGGAGGGAGACGCAAGAGGGAGGAGATATGGGAACATATGTATATGCATCGCTGATTCACTTTGTTATACAGCAGAAACTAACACACCACTGTAAAGCAATTATACTCCAATAAAGATGTTAAAAAAAAAAACAATACCTTTAGTGTGCCTTCTAATTATAGAAAGTGTAAAGTTGTGGGATGCTCTTTGGTATATGCTGTTATACCAAAAATTAAACAAAATATGAGTAAGACTTATAGAAACTATGTTTAATAAGGAGAACACCCAAGGTTTAAAAATGTTAAGAAAAAATTATTGGGTTCCTACTGATCAATCATCAACATAGCTTTTCTAGAAACATAACTATACAGTTTGAGAACCAGAGTTAGGAATGACTTTGATGCTTAATGTGATATTCCAGAATAAATGAACACAGACTCTTCTAGAAAAGAACAAGAATTTGGGTATTTAAAATATCTGATTACTTAGAAACTGAACAAAAAGTAGTAACTTTTTTTTTTTTTTTTTTAACCATGTTAGTCACTTCATAAGGAGGAAACAGGAGTTTATCCAGCTGATACTGGCTAAAAGATACAAAATAAGATTAAACTTAATTCTTCACCAGTAAGTTGACAGTAAAATGAAGCCACTAGGTAAAAACAGAATTATAATTGTTAAGGTAAATAAAAGATAAAACAAACAAAAAATCCTAGCAGAACATATTCAAGAAAATATTACAACTTGAGAAGTAGATCAAGTAAATATTAATTTTATTGGAATAATAAAAATAGCAACTCAGTTTAAATAATCTGAAGAAAAGAGTGTCTTTTAATTGCTTTTAGAAATTAGCATACTTCGGTCTATTCTACTTATTCGTGTAACACAGACCATTGATATTTATAATATGATTGTGATCAGAAAACTTAGGAAAGGTACAAGCACTGAAGACAATAGAGAAAAGAAAAACACTACTCAAACAAATGTTGTCTGTAATCAAACACTGATCTGTTTAAATTTTAAAACTATATTATCAGAAATATTTAAAATAATAGTTTGTTATGGAAATCATCATAGAAAAAAACAAAGGCTAGGACAAGTCTGGAAACTAGTCTCTAGGTCCTAACAACTTTTAGTTATTTATTTTTTGCTTATAGACGAAACTCTTCAGCTCTCAAAAAGCATGGCATAAAAATTTAAGATACTTTACTTGGCAGTAAAAGACCCAACTAGACATACAGATCTTAAACCAATTTTATTTGATAGTTTATGCTTGCTACCTTACAGGAAACTCCTAAAATTTAGGTGAAACATAAATTCATAACAGAGAAAGAATATCTCAAAATTACAAATCAGTATAACTCTCATAAAACCTCTCTCCATCACTAGCAACAGGTAATTAACTGTTCCTTTTATTAGACTCTTTAATATATTTTTTCAAGTCTCTTGAGAAGGGAGATGAGAAAGATACCAACACCAAAGGAAGAACAGACAGAACTATCTAAAATTTTTGGTCCAAATATTTTGAAAATTAATGCAAAGAAATGTGATAACAAAAATAGTTGACATTCTACAAAGGAAATTAAGACACTTCTCCACCTCTCTTCCAGATGATCTACACACATAGTTGCTATTTCTTCAATTTTTTTTTTTAATTCCATCTGCCTTTTCCAAGCCTCCCTCTTTCTGTGCTCACTTGCTGTCCTATACTTGCGTGGGCACGGGAAAGTTGCTTCTATGAAATCAGTCCAATGCAGGTGTCCTTATAGCATTACAAAACATCACCTGCCTGAGGGGAAGCAGACAACCATGGGAAGAGTTGAAAGAGGGATGAGTTGTACAAACACTGACAGAGACTTTTTTACATTGTTTTTGAAACAAAATGGCCCTTCATGTTTATGGGTTATAAGGTTACATGCTCACATTTATTGTGAGTGGCTATGTAAGGTCTAATTACATAGTAATGAGGCATTGGTCTCAATATTTAACGGATCTAATGGAAGAACCGCTGCAGTTATCAACAGGCAGCTCCCCTGCAATTCCATGCATCCCACTACAGGAGGAACTACACGAAGAGCCCCAAATCTGCAACCACCAGGACAGACCACCCTCCCCATCCCCACAAAATATAGAAATTCCAATTAAATGTGAAAGATACGTGAACACCTAGACAAGAAAGCCTTAATAGTCAAAGAAATACGATTTTTTTTGGTAAAAAAAAATACATACGCACAGGAAAAGAAAGATAATACTCCACGTTAACAATGGTTATCTTTAAGTATCAAAAATACAGGTGATTTCTATTCCTCCCTTTGCGCTTCTCTGTGTTTTCTAGCTTTCCTACAATGAGCACGTAACTTTGGTAATCAAGGAGGAAAAAAAAAAAAGTCAAATAGATGCAGAGCTTAAAGCAACAGTTAATCTGGATCAAAGACAGAGTATCCTATCTTTAAGCCTCCTCGGAGTCACTAAGGAACTAATCCTCCAGTACTCGGCAGGGAGAAGACGGCTGCAAGGCTCCCCAAACCGCAGCGATAACCTCTCTATTCCAGGGTCTTAGCAAACTGAGGGGACAGAGTTGTTTCATACAAACTTGGTCAAGTGCTCCTGCAACAGCAAAACTCACTCCCAGCTTTCCCATGACCCCGCCCCCCAAGGCACACCCAAGTCGCGAGGACCCCGTTGAGACGCTGCGCCAGTCTCAGGGTGCTCCCGAAGACTTGTCCCCCACCCCCAAGCTGTGCTCCGCAGCTCACCTCCGCTCTCCTTCACTTACTTCCCCGACCCCCTTCCCCCAGTACACCACCCTGGGCCATCAGGGGAAGGAAGGAACCAGCCGAACTTAAGAGACAACGCTCCAGATTCCCGTGACCTTGGACAAGCTCATTCGCCTCTCCGAGCCTCAGTTTCCTAATGTGCCTCCTTCGCGGGATGACCGCGGACTCACTAAACCCCGGGGGCTCTGCAAAAGCCAAGGACCGTTCTCGTAACTCTGCACGACCCCCTCCTCCCCCGGACCGCTTCCAGGCGCCGGGCACCAGCCTGGACACCGGGGGATGCGGGGGGGTGGGGGGAGGGCGTGGGCAGCTTCTCTCTAAAGCTCCTGCCCCGTAGCCCCCGGGACGCGTCGCCTCGCAGCCCGTCCCCACACCTGGCAGTTGCTGTCCTGGGGCAGGTTTTTCACCATGATTTTCTTTTCTT
>NW_020175190.1:901571-906829 GCF_003031525.2 Neophocaena asiaeorientalis asiaeorientalis
GACCTCTGCGCCGCCACCCGGACACCTGTGCCGGCGCGGGCGGGCCGGCGAGACGCCCTCCCTGCAAGGCCCTAGCGAAAGCCCAGGTTTGGGCTCTGGGGATGCGGCCCTTTGGCACCGGCTTTCCCGGGGGCACTCGGGCCCCAGGCGTCGGTCCCCGCGCGGCCTCCCCACGTGACACCGCAGCTGTCCCCAAGCTCCCCTCGAAACTCCCGCGCTGGGGCGGCTCCGGGGCTGCAGACGCGAATTCAGCCTCCCCAAACCCCGGGAGGCCCCTGCCCGCTCCGGACGGTGACCCTTCTTCTCTGCGCAAGATGTGCTCGTCTGGCAGAGAAGTTTGAGTTTGCCATGAAAAATAAAATTTGAGGTTTTCTAGGGAGTACAGAAAGGCAAGAATTCTGGAGGCAATTTTATATATTTGAAAAAACCTGATCACAAAGTATTTTCCTAGCTGTGTCTACAAGAAAGCCTGTGCCCTTGACCCGTCCCTCCGTTTCTTTTGTACGTTTCCTAAAATGTATAAACCTTGATGCTTGCATATGCAGCATATAAAGGGGTGCCGAAACAAAGACTAAAATGGAACAGGAACTGTGGCAGAGGGTTGGCGTAAACGCTACTTGGAACATTGTTTTAATTGAAACTTTGAGGGAGAGTTACACTGTAGAGCTAAGTCCTAGTGATATTATCAGATCAAACAATTGGGCAGCCTTTGACTGGCACCAGCCCAAATGACTATGAGTAAAGAGAAACATGCATCTTAAGTGTGTAGCATGCAAATACACTCTCAAAAAAAAAAAAAAAGCCTGTTTAACATGCTATTCCGTTGGGGGAAAATATTTTCAGTAAATGTCACCAAAAAGTAAAACCAAAAAAGATTTTTAAAAAACATACTATGTATTCAGTACCTACCTTGTGCCCCCATGTACTTCTAAGTACTTTACAAATGTTTCACTTACTCTTCACAATAATTCAATTAGGTAGTTTTTATTTTCTTCACTTTACAAGTGAGGAAATAGAGGCAGGTTTCTTAATTCTAAAGCCCAACGCTCTTCATAACGTAAAAAGACTCATCTGTCATCTCTCCATCACAAAATAATGACTGCTGATATTCCTGCACTTATTCTCTGCCAACAGATACTTGTTATCATTAAAATGATTCTGCACTGCACCCATGTTCATAGGAGCACTATTGTCAATAAGCAAAGTGTAGAAACCACCTGAAAGGTCCATCTACCAATGAATAAACTATAGAATACGCATACAATGGAGTATTGTTCAACTATATAAAAAAAAAATCAAGTACTGATACAAGGTGGATAAATCTCCAAAACATTATGCTAAATGAAAGAAATCAGACACAAAAGGTCATGTGTTACATGATTCCATTTACATGAAATATTCGCAAATAAGTAAATCCATAGAGACAGAACATAGGCTGGTAGTTACCAGGGATTGGGGGAGGGGAGAATGGGAAGCACCTGCATAATGGATACAGGTTTCGTTTTGGGGTGATGAAAATGTTTTGGAATTGGACAGAGGTGGCAGTTGCCCAATATTGTGGAAGTAGACTAAGTAGACACTGAATAGTTCAGTGTAAAATGGTTAATTATGTCACATGAGTTTCATCTCATAAAAAAATGTAAATGATATTCTACAGTGCACAGCTTTATTACTTGCTTTTTACAGCATATTTTCAGAGCCTCTTTCTATGCCAAGATAATTGAACATCATTGTTTTTCATGGCTGCATATTATTCTATTGTGATAATTACCATAATTTACATAACTAATTGCCTAGTATTAGACATCTTTATTGTACACCACACTGAGATTAATACCCTTGTGTCCATATTTGCGTATTTGTAATTCTTCCATAGAGTAAAGAACTAGAAGCAAAATGTCTTCACAAGAAAAAGTATATATGAAGATTTTTGATGTGTATTTCCAAACTACCTTCCTCAGTTTTCCCCATCACAAACATTGCTTGTTTCCCTGCTTGCATCCATGATAATTTGATATCAAAATAATATCTTTTTTAATTTTTATTTTATTTTTGGCTGTGTTGGGTCTTTGTTGCTGTGTGCACACTTCTCACTGTGGTGGCTTCTCTTGTTGAGGAGCACGGGCTCTAGGCTCGAGGGCTGCAGTAGTCGTGGCACGCGGGCTCAGTAGTTGCGGCTCACGGGCTTAGTTGCTCTGTGGCATGTGGGATCTTACCAGACCGGGGATTGAACCCGTGTCCCCTGCATTGGGAGGTGGATTCTCAACCACTGTGCCACCAGGGAAGTCCCAAAATAATGTCTTCTTTTGGTTTTAAATTTTGTTCCTTGTGGGACCTTAGTTCCCCCACCAGGGACTGTTGAACCCAGTCCCTTGGTAGTGAGAGTTCAGAGTACTAATCACT
Source organism: Neophocaena asiaeorientalis asiaeorientalis (assembly GCF_003031525.2). Lineage (NCBI taxonomy): Eukaryota > Metazoa > Chordata > Mammalia > Artiodactyla > Phocoenidae > Neophocaena > Neophocaena asiaeorientalis. The sequence continues at coordinate 903,975 of NW_020175190.1, forward strand.
GGATGGCCGGGGAATTCCTAAATTTTATTCCTTTGATTAAAAGTTATGAGTTGTGGGCTCCCCTGGTGGCGCAGTGCTAGAGAATCCGCCTGCCGATGCAGGGGACACGGGTTTGTGCCCCGGTTCGGGAAGATCCCACATGCCGCGGAGCGGCTGGGCTCGTGAGCCATGGCCGCTGAGCCTGCGCGTCCGTAGCCTGTGCTCCGCAACAGGAGAGGCCACAACAGTGAGAGGCCCGCGTACAGCAAAAAATAAAAATAAATAAAAATTAAAAAATAAGTTATGAGATGTGAGCTCCAATCAAGCGCTGTTCTGTAGAGCTGAGAGACTTTGAGAAGTATATTCTTTAAAGTGGGCAAGAAGCATGAATAGGCTTAGCATATGCTCTGACCTTGAGTCAGTCATTAAGTCTGAGAACATATATTTATCTAAATGAGTACCGTTTTCTTGACAAACGTTTTGAAATGTCTCTTGTGTGCTGGACAATATATATAAAGGCACTAAGAATACAGCAATAATAAAATAAAGTTTCTGTATGATAGGGGCTCAGTCTTGTTGGGGAAAATTATACAAGAATTATAATTAAATGTGATAAATATGCAAACAAACATCAGGAGCAGCTGGAAAACAGTGATCTGGGTCTGATTTTAGTGATTTTGCTTTTGCTGAAAATATTTCTCAAATTGCTTTTTTGGTATTGACTTCGGAAGTTATGGCAAATACTTCTGCATAGTTTCTGTGGTAATGAATGTTCACCTCTTAGAGATGGGTTTGATTTTTTGAACTACTTAAAATTATTTGAAGCCAAGTCTGGTGAATGAATCAGGTGTTGATGATGCTCTTGGGATTATAATTATGTAATTGGTGTGTTTTTTTGGCCCAAGTGGGATATGATTTCAATGTTATCATGTTATTAAACCAATTTTATTAAGTGGCTACTTGGAATTGATCCCACTCCTTGAACGATATTGCTGTGTTCTGTAGGGTGGTGGCTTTAAAACGTTTTTGACCCAAACCAGTGGGAAATATACACCATAGTGGGAAATATATTTTATATTACAAGCCAGTAAACATACATACGTACAACTGAAACAGACTTCACAGAACAATATACCCTTCCATGATGCAGCATACTGTAGTATTTTTTTAAACTGTATTCTATTCCATTTTTTAAAAAATTGCTGGGGGGGAGGTGACACTAAATTGATTTCATGTGCCACTAATGAGTCCTAATTGATATTTTGATAAACACTGCTCCAGGTTTCAAATCAACTATCTTTCCTCATTACTTTGACTCAATTGTTTGCCAGGAATTCAGGGAAATAATAGAATCTGTTGATTTTAAATTATTTAACTGAAGTGATTATTAGTGCCACATAAAAGAAACAGATGGAAATTGCAAAGATTTGGAAATGCTGCTATAATTCCAAAGAGTTTCTCTCATTCCAGGTTTTAGCCTGACTCTTTAAATAGCACCTTCCGTGGTAAATTTAAGGAACATTCTAATCTGAACCTGCAGTGGAGTACAATTATCAAGCTGCAACGTATTTACCAATGCCCACAGGGAATTATCATGAGCTACATAATTACCTTGTTCTTAAAACAGGAGCTATGTGCTCGATTTTGCCTTTATTTTCAAAATTATTTGTGGTTATTTCTGTCTATTTTTAAATCTGATTTCAAGTCACTGCTTTAGTATGGCATAAAAGGCAATCCCATGTAGAAGAGGAGTATCAGAGGCTCTTAAGCAGGGAAATTACATGATCAGACTTAGCTTTTTAAAAAATAATTCTGACAATAATGGAGAGAATGAATTTAGCAGGTCTTATGTGGGGGAGACCAACTGGAAATCTTTTGAGACAAAGTGAAAACATTTGAGGGCTTATACTGGAGAATAATAATAACAAGTGGGTTAAGCTTTCCATAGGTTACCTAAGTGACCTATGTGTATTAAGCGTATAGAGCTTTACATGGGTTACCTAAGCTTTTATTCTTTTTTCCTTTGTATTTTTTAATTTTAAAACCTATAATCAACTTGTGATATAGGTAGTACATACCTATTAATCAATGAGGAATGAAAGGCAGAGAGGGTCGCCTGTCCAAAGTCACACAGTAGGCAGGGACCCCAGGATTCCAATGCAAATCCATCTGCTTTGGAGCCCAGGTATGTAAACTGGTGTAACTGTAGCTGGAGGAGGGGCTGGATTTATAAGACTTTTCTGAGAGAAACACAGTGGAGCAAAGTAGAAGCAGGATCCAGTGATGGAGAGAGCAGGATCTGGAGTTGAAATACCTGGATTCAATTCTGTGTAACTAGAGTGAGCTATTTAAAGCATGAGAGAACAATTCAAGTATGCCAAGACTCTGACTCTTCATCTCTAAAACAGAGATAATAACAGCCCCCCATAAGGCTATTCTTAAAGGCCATCACAAGGCTTAGATGAGGTAATATACATAAAGGGCTTAGTAGAGTGCTTGACTCAAGGGCTAGATAAAGAGGCAGCCATAATAATAATAAGTAATTATTAATTATTTTTTAAAATCTTGGTATCTCATTGGATGTTGGCAAAGAGAAAGAAGTTAAGAATAGCATGCTTTCTAATACGAGAAATTAGATGGGGGTGATACTGCAGCTGAAAAAGGGAACAGTTTAGGAAGTAAAGATAAGCCCGATTTAGACATATAGATAAAAAAGCCAGTCGACAGACTTAACACTTGTAAGAGAACTAGGTAGTTTAAAACTGAGGCTGGGGGCTTCCCTGGTAGCGCAGTGGTAGGGGATCCGCCTGCCGATGCAGGGGACGCGGGTTCGTGCCCCTGTCCGGGAGGATCCCACACGCCGCGGAGCGGCTGGG